>NC_068990.1:40149329-40154582 GCF_001194135.2 Octopus bimaculoides | reverse complement strand
TATATATATATATATATATATATATATATATGTTTGTTTGTATGTATACATATATTGGTACACATGCGCATTTGTATGTATGTGCATTGTAACAAAATCTATATGTTGCCATCATTACTGGCAGAAAGATAAACAAAAAATAAAATAGAAATAGAAATAAAAACAACAGCTTCTACACTATATTATTTCAATAATAATATTCAATTTAAGTATTAGCGTTCAGTCAACATATTGGGAGGTTCTTATTGATTGACCAATTAAAAGGCAACCAGGTGAAAAACAAATGTGTATGTACATATATACACATACGCACACACATGCTTACATCTAATGTATTGGTACATATGTATATATACGTGTGCGTGTACACTGATATATAAATATGTACGTATATAAACGCATCTATGAATGCGTGTGTATATATGTAACAAATGATAGAGATGGTAAATGGAATATACGAGAAACTGTATTGCTCATAACGGTCGTTTCGACGCATCCTGCATCGATACCTCGCGGGTGGGATACTGTGCCACTGGTTGTGGTGCATCCCTCCGTGCAGACACAGCTCCTCAGGTGATGTTATAAGATGAACGTACTTCATCGGCTTACTACTAGGAACAAAACCAACACTTAAATATTAATATGTGTGTGTTTAATTCACCATAAATATTCTCTTTTTTTTCTGGACTTTTGGTTGTACATTCCCATCCGCTGGGCAGCTGACATCTACAATAGTGCATGACTTTTATTCCCTGTCCGACCGAAAAATATCAGGTTTGTTATGTTTTTATTGGAGTGTTCCACCAGTCTTTGTTTTTGAAGGTGTGATTACCTATTAGTTCTGACATATCGTTGATGTATATGTCAAGGCAGTCCTTCCTGCGGATAGCATTGTAAACAGCTTTTGAAACTATATCATGCCTCTGGGGCATGTAGTATCTCTTAGAAATTTTGGAGCAGTTGCTGATGATGTGATCTTCCACACTAGTATAGCAGAACCACCAACTTTTAAAATCACAACGTGGAAGTTTGATGGTATCCTTGACCCTTTTGTTTATCAGATATTTAATAATTATCTCCTGTTTCTCGAGAACGAAGTCATATCCTTCTGGGTGTGATGTAATGTATCTATCACAGGTCCAGGAAAGGCTACTCTTGCAGCTGCTGTTGCCCTCTAGCTTACTGGATATGTACGTATGTATATGTATGTATGCTTGTATGTATGCGGATGAGTGGGCAAACGAAAGAAAGAAGCACTCAATACATTTAGCAGGAGCTACATATGTTAATTATTTAAGACAGTTTTATTTTTATTAGAGGCTGCTATGGTTGCTTTCAAGTTTGGGATAGCAGAATATGAAAGTTTAATGGTTTCCTTATTAATTTCCCGGTATTTGTGTTGGTAGTGGTGATCGTTGTAGTGGTGGTAGGGATGGTAGTAGAAGCGGTGCAGGTGGTGTTTGTCGTGGTGATGGTTGTAGTAGTGATGGTGGTGGCAATAACTGTAGTAGTGGTGTTGGTAGTGATGGTGGTGGTAGTGTTGGTGATGCTGTGGTGATAGTGATAGTAGTGGTAGTGGTGGTGTTAGTGGTGGCTGTGGTGCTGGTAGAAGTAATAGTGGTAATGGTGGTGGTGATGGTGGTGGTGATGGTGATGGTAGTGGTAGTAATGGTGGTGGTGTTGTCGGTGATGTTGACGATTGTGGTGTTGATAGTGTTAGCGGTAGCAGTATAGGTGTCGCTATAAACTGGGGTGGTGGTGCTGTGTGATCGCAGTGGTGTTAGTGGTGGTTGATGTACCAGTTATAGTGGTAGTACTGCAAATGGATGTAGTGGTTATTGTGGTGGTGATTTGTTCGGCTAGTAGTACTGGATGCGGTTCTGGTAGGGCCGTTGGTTATGGTAGAGGCCACAGTATGTGTTGGTGCTGGTGGCGAAAGTGGTATATTTGATATGATTCATATTCGTTGTGGTGTTGAAACTATTTATGGTAGAATAGGTAGCGATACATGTGGTTATGGTAATGATACAACTACAACACCCGATCTCCGGTCACTGGATGGTCCGGAATCTCTGAAGATCCACACTAATTTAGGAACAAGAATTTCACATTCTCCCAGCCGCCAGACTAATATATTGGCACCTTGCACAGTACGGCATTGATAAATTTGTATCATTCATACTAAAGTACACGTACCTGCATTCCGTTTAATTATTTAAATAAATTTAATATTTGTTTATTTTAGAGGTGACCACCACTGCTTTGGAAAAATCAATAACGCGAATGAGTATGGAAGCAATGTTTCCGGACAGTCGACGTTTAACTTCTATATGTATGTATGTATGTATGTATGTATGTATGTATGTATGTGCGTGTGTGTGTCTGTGTTTGTATTACGTGATCACGTGATCGCACAGATGATCGGATGTTGTTATACAACGATGATCGCAATGTGTTCTGCTTCGTTTTAGTTTTACGATGCTAGCCCGCGGGCTAGGTGAGTAGGGCTAATTTATAATCTTGTTCAGAGGGTGGTTCC
The DNA here is from genome assembly GCF_001194135.2 of Octopus bimaculoides. Taxonomy (NCBI): domain Eukaryota; kingdom Metazoa; phylum Mollusca; class Cephalopoda; order Octopoda; family Octopodidae; genus Octopus; species Octopus bimaculoides. The sequence continues at coordinate 40,152,043 of NC_068990.1, read as the reverse complement.
TCGCAGGGTTACCCACTTTTATCTGAGGAGAGTGAAGCAACATGAAATGATGTGTTTTGCTGAAGAGCACTAAGTGGAAATCGAAACCACGATCACACGATATCGAATGCAAACGCTTATACTGCTAATCGCTTTATAGGTATGAAACCAATGGCGACTCTATGACTTGCCATAACATTTAACTTCCTAAAAAAATATATTACTCCTTTAATAGTTTAGAGTATGCTTCTTTTTCGCATATATAAACTACATATAATATATATTTTTTCCGGGCACTGATAATACACAAACTCTTAAACTCTACACTTTACAAGCTGGAAAATCGAATCACCGCCGCTACCAGACTAATTTACAAGGCAGCCTTGTTTCACACTACTTTACCTGGCACAATACTAATAAACTCGCATCGTTTATATTAATATAGAGTTATTTGTATTTTGTTTAATTATTAAAGTAAATTTAATATTCGTTTAATTTAGAGCGTAACCACATCTCGTTCGGAAGAAAACACTCTTCCGAACAGGCTTTGGTATCGAGGGTTCCGGAAAATCTATGGTGCATCTGGGCTTAGTTTCAGTGTGCTTGCTGGTGATAAATGTCATATTGATGATGGTAATTTTGGTAGTGGTGGTTGTGCTGCAGTTGATGCTGTGTTGGTACTAGTGTTGTTCATGTAGTAGCAGAGGCGTTAAATTGGAGGTAGGCTCTGGTCTATTTGCAACAGTAAAGGTATGTGTTCTAACACAACTTCTACGTTAAGTTGGAGATCAAGATTACTTTTTGGTATTAACATTACTTCTGTCGTATTTAATTAAACATACACACACACACAGACGTACTCCCATATATACATATATACGATGAGAGTGAGTGCTGAAAAGTTCCTGGATTTATAGTTTCCAAGACGCCTTAGCATAGAACACAAGTGCATGTGGCCCCAGCATGGCCACAGTATGACAAATTAGTACACTAAAAGTCTGTATTTATAGTTTGGTCATTTGATGATAAAATTTCGACCTGAATGAATGAGAAATGTCACAGCCATATGTTGCAGGTGTTTATTTGAAAATGACGTAAGGTGGGTGATTATGTGTGTGTGTGAGTATATATATATATATATATATATATATATATGTATGTATATATATATATATACATATATGTAAATGTATGTGTGTGTATGTGCATCTCTCTCTCTCTCTCTCTCTCTCTCTATATATATATATATATATATATATATACACATACAAACACACACATGTATAGACACACACATACGTATATATACACATATATGTCTGCTTGTCTGTGCGATTAAATACGCGGAAAAGAGCGATTTCATTCAGCGTATATGCATGGCGGAGGATGTGACTAAATACATAAATAAACACCTCACACACACACACACACATACACACACAGGACACATACATATGAATGTACACATATATATGTATACACACATAAATACATGGATATATATATATATATCCATTGCGAAGTGAAAACAAGTGACCACCCCTCTACCATAATAAAACAAGGAAGCGAGAAAGTACAATAATTATAAATGTTTAGGTTGCGGTACATTTGTTTTCAACTTGTGTAGTAAGGAAGTTGTTAGAGAAGAAGACGAAGGAGGAAAGACAAGGAACAGAAAACAAAAAGGAAAAAGAAAAGAAAGAAATAGAAAGAAAAAAACTACAAGAAAAAGGCGGTGGACGAAAAGCTATAGAAAATTAACATGAGGAACACGTTTCAGCATTGACCGGAACGAACCGCCTACTACCGCGACTAAAAAGAAAAAAAAAAGAATATAAAAACAACCACAGTAACAACGAAACGAAACGAAACGAAGAACAACAAGTACAACATGAAAACCAGAATATCAACGGATAAAAAGCCAAAAAAAAAAAGGAACAGGAATAATAACGACTGTAGCAATACGAAGAAGAAGAAAGTTCATCGGATACATTTTCTAAAGCAAACTAGTGTTGTTATTACTGTTGTTGTTGCTGGTGGTGCTGTTGGTGTTGGGGTTGGGGCTGGTGGCGAGGGTGGTTGTGGCCATCCCTACCTGGTGGGAGGAGAGGCGTCGGGGTGAGGCTAGGTAGTAGTTAGAGGCAAAAGACCGGTTTGCTCATCGACATTTTGTTTATTCTTCTCGATTTTATTACACACACATACTGTAAGATACTATGAAACATTACACACCCACATTTCTCCCCCCCCCTCTCTGTCTCTCTCTACATATATACAACCATATATATATATTTCAGGGCCGATAAAATAAGTACCAGTTGCATACTAGGATCGATCTAATCAACTGGCCCCACCCTCAAAATTTCGGGCCTTGTGCCTAAAGTAGAAAAGTATATATATATATATATATGGTTCGATTGCGAGGTCGTGGATTCGATTCCCAGATCGGGTGTTGCTTTGTGTTCTTGATTTATAGTTTCCAAGACGTCTTAGAATAGAACACAAGTGCATGTGGCCCCAGCATGGCCACGGTACGACAAATTAGTACACTACAAGTCTGTGTTTATAGTTTGGTCATTTGATGATAAAATTTCGGCCTAAATGAATGAGAAATGTCACAGTCATATGTTGCAGGTGTTTATTTGAAAATGACGTTAGGTGTGTGACTATGTATGTGAGTGTATATATATATATATATATATACACACACACACACGCACACACACACACACACA
>NC_068990.1:40143745-40146245 GCF_001194135.2 Octopus bimaculoides | reverse complement strand
GGCACAAAGCCTGAAGTTTTGTGGAAGCGGTCTTGTCTATTCCATCGACCCCAGTGATCAACTGGTACTTATTTTATCGACCCTGGAAGGACGCATGGCAATATCAGTTGCGGTGGAATTTGAACTCGGAAGGTAAAAAACCGCAATAAATTCCCGAGCTTTTTGACCTGCGCAGTAACGGTTCTGCTAGCTCGCTGCCTTCGTTAATGATAAAATAATCGTCGTGGCACTCCGTCGGTTACGACGACGAGGGTTCCAGTTGATCCGATCAACGGAACAGCTTGCTCGTGAAATTAACGTTCAACTGGCTGAGCACTCCACAGACACGTGTGTATCCTTAACTATGTCTACCCTTAACTATGTGTATGGCATAAAATGAACGCTAAGCGAATAGAAGAAGAGGCAAGAACTGTATTGGCGTAGAAAAAATATATATACAGCCTTGTATGGGATAGATGTACGACCGACAAGAAGTTTTGTAAGGGGTTGATGAATGAAGAGAGAGACGGAAAGATAAAGATAAAAGAAGAGATTGTAAGATTGTGTGTTGTAGTAATCCTCAGTGATATATATATATATATATATATATATATATATATAATTTAAAACGGCTTGATACTGTTCCATACGAAGGAAGGTTTTGCAGACCTTTAACAGAAGCCTAAAAGAGACGGGCTTCTGGTAGAAGTCTGCGAAACCTTTGGTCACATGGAACCGTCTCAAGCTCCAACTAAATGTTATGAGTGTCCTTTTCTTTCGTTTGTCCACTTATCACTCACTCATTCATGCATATACACACACACACATATAAAACACACATGTATATATACCCTGGTGAGTCGCACTAATTCACGGTGGTGCTCCAGTACGACCGTGTGTTAATATATATATATAGATACACACGCATGTATAACACACACATAGATATATATGCATGTATGTGTATTGTACTTGGGATTATGTATGATTGCATATGTATTACATAAAAATACGCGTATGAGAGAGAAATTGGCAGTGTGTGTGTGTGTACAAATCTGACAATGGAATTTCACGTATATATTTGAAGTATTTCACGAAACCAGCCACCGTGTATTAGGTGTGTTCCACATGTACTCCCATATACAGGGGGCACCGAATACTACAGCTGTATTTGCACAACTGCAGAGCATAATTACAGTTCTGATATTTACTGCCGATATTTCACATCGAGTATATTCAGCTGATTTATCGAGTATTGAATTAAATACGATTTCACAAGGCTGTATAAATACTTATCTTTGCAAGAGATATTTTGGTTCTATCGCCTGGTTTTTGTTTAATTATCCACTAAGATCCCTTGTTTCTCTTTCTGATTCAATTATTGTCGCCTGTCTGCCTGTCACGCTATCTATCTTTATATCTATCTATCTATCTATCTATCTATCTATCTATCTATCTACTTGCATATCTATCTATATGTCTATCTACCAATCTATCTATCTATCTGTCTGTCTGTTTGCCTGTCGATCAATCGATCTATGTCCATTGATTTCTTCTAAACAAGTCTAAAACTACCATCACTATCGTTCCCTCCACCACCAAACACCCATCTCTTCTACCACCACCACCACCACCACCACCACCATCGTCGTCGTCACAACCCTAAACACGACCAACGTTTAAGACGATAGCAAACAGCACTACGACCACGACCACCACCAATACAACTCGTACCAGTACAGCTTCGAGAACCAGCCATACCACTCACACATCTGCCACCACTGTCACCCCTCCCCACCACGCTCACCTTCACTCTCACTACTACTACTACCATTGACATGATAGCATGAAATTCACAACGTCTAACACAACCACTGCACCATCCCGGGGCCACCACCACTACTACCACGATGACCACCACCACCACTACTAGTAACAACATGACGACCATTACCACCGCTGTCTGTGTACTCAACAGTACCACTACCCGTACTGTCAAATGTATCGACATCACCATCTTCAACGACACCACAAAACCTCTCCCCTCCACCATCACCACCACCACCACCACCGTATCATCTCAGTACCACCACTACCATCACCACCACAACTAGCACCACCACCAATACCACCACCACACCATCACCACCACCATCACCACACTACCACCACTACCATTACCACCGCGTCCACCACCGTATCATCATCATCTCAGTACCACCACCACCACCACAACCACCACCAATACCGCGACTACTGCCACAGCTGTCTCTAGAATCAACAGTACCGCTACCATCATTGCTACTATCATTACTACAACCACTACCACAACCAACGCCACCACTACCACCACCACCACCACTACTACTACCACAGTTTACCATGCCCCCACTAACGCCATCCCTTAGCTCCCCCCACCGCAATTTGCCACGCCACCTACACCAACACCAGCACTACAGTATCACTTCAAAATTATCGCCATCACCAAAACCACAACCGCCACCACAACCGCTACCGTAAC
>NC_068990.1:40141395-40143522 GCF_001194135.2 Octopus bimaculoides | reverse complement strand
GAATCAACAGTACCGCTACCATCATTGCTACTATCATTACTACAACCACTACCACAACCACAACCACCATCATCCCCTTCACTCCCCCACCCTATCACGTCAACTCACTTTCCCCCCACCCCCACCCAAACACCTAACATTGTATTGTATTGATTCCTTCACAATGCCAAAAGGAATGAAATTGGCTTGAAGTCACATTTGAAACCTTGCACACCATTTAAATATCAATACAATTGTCACACTTCTTTTGTGTGAATTTCTCCTTCTGTCCCCCTTGACCAGACGTAATCTCTCTGTCCCTCTCTCTCTCTCTATCTCTCTCTGTCTCTCTCTGTCTGTCTGTCTTTCTCTGTCTGTCTGTCTCTCTGTCTGGCTGTCTGTCTGTCTGTCCCTCTCTCTGTCTTTTTGTCTGTCTCTTTCTCTCTGTTGCACTTTTTCTTTTCTGTCTCTCCTCTCTGTTTCTAAGTCTGCCTTTATCACACATATACTATCTGTCTGTTTGTCTGTCTCTCCTTCTCTCTCTCTCTCTCTCTCCTTCTCTCCCCCCTCTCTCTCTCTCTTTCTCTCTCTTAATCCACAAATTTCTTTCCCCATCTTTTTCTCCCTATGTCCATATCTCTGTCACTGTCTTTATCACGCGTGCACCACTCCCCTCCATCTTCCTCCATCTCTGTCTCTCTGTTTCGATAACTCCCCTTCTCTCTCTCTCACTCCCTTTCTCTCTCTCTCTCTCGCTGTCTGTCTGTCTCTCTCTTTCTCTCTCTCTGTCTCTCTCTCTTAATCCACAAATTTCTTTTCCCATCTTTTTCTCTCAACGTCCGTATCTCTGTCACTGTCTTTATCACGCGAACACGACTTCCTTTTGTCTTTCTGCCTCTTTGTCTCTCTGTTTCGATAACTCTCCATCTCCCGCTCTTTTGCTTTCTTTCTTTCTCTTTCTCTCTCTCTTTCTTTCTCTCTCCCTCTCTCTCGCTCTCTCTCTCTCTCTCTCTATATATATATATATATATATATATATGTTTCTAACTCCACCACAAACACACACACACACACACACACACACGATCAACGTTCTCTCTCTCTCTCTCTCCACATATATTTCTCCCGCTAACACTAACCCTTTATGTCTTTATTTCTCTTCCTGTGTGTCTCAGACACCATTTTCTCTCTCTTTCTCCCCTCCCTCTCGCTATTTATCTTTCTCCGTTACTTTCTTCACTCTCTGCCTTCCTCCCCTTCTCTCACTCTTTCTCTATCGCTCCCATCCTCTTTCTATCTTTCTCTGTCTCATTCTTCCTTTCCTTCTTCCATGCATCACATCACATTTCTTTTCTTCCCCCTACATTATCATACTGCGGCTCCGCATCTTCGTGCACCAGCTTCCAACATTATCATATCTCTCCCCTACATTATCATATCTGTGTGTGTGTGTGTGTGTGTGTGCCTCTCTCTCTTTCTCTGTGTACGTGTGCGTGTGTGTGTCTCTCTCTCTCTCTCTCTTGCCATTTTCGCTCTTCCTTATCACGTATTTCTCTCCTCCACGTTATCAAGCTCCGTTTTCTTTTCCCGCCATCAAACTAGAATATTCTCTTCACTCGCCACCACACTTTCAAACTCTCTCTCTCTCCCTTTCTGTCTGTCCCTCTCACTACCTCTCTCTTTCTCCGTTTCTCTGTCTCTGTTTCCCTCACCTTCTCTTTCTACCATCAACATTATCATTTTCAGTTTCATCTTTTCCTTTCCCATATTATCATACTGCCCCCCCCCACCGCCTCGTATTAATTTATGTTCTGCATATATTATTACCCGTATTATATTTCTTTCTCTCCATTTTCTCGACATTATTATGCTCAGTCACGTGTCTCTCTTGTCCACATTATCATGTACATTCTCGCTCTATCACCAGCACCACCACCTTCTACCTCAATTCTCCACTTTATTATTCTCTCTGCCTATCCCTCTTCTCTTTCTGTTTCCTCGAAATTAGCATAAATATAATATTCTGTTCTCATTCTTGTTCATGTTATTATGTACCGTCTTTTCTCTCAGTGTCACTCTGAAATGACTATGTCCTATCTATCTATCTATCTATCTATCTATCTATCTATCTATCTATCTATCTATCTA
>NC_068990.1:40136886-40140692 GCF_001194135.2 Octopus bimaculoides | reverse complement strand
TTTGTTTTCGACCCCCTCGAAAAGAAAAACTCTACATTTGTATTTTGTCCCCTCTGTGTTGAGCCCTGTGTGGCTAATAAAGAAACCTATCTATCTATCTATCTATCTACCTATCTATCCATCTATCCATCTATCCATCTATCTATCTATTTATCTATCTATCAACTTACTGATGTCTCCTTTTCCCGCCTTGTGTCTCCCAACCCTCTCACCATTTCTCTCTCTCTCTCCCTCTCCACTCTCACTTTCTCCCCCCTCTCTCTCAACACCCCTTCCTCCATTATCTCAGGCCGTATCGCTTCCCCGTCCTGTTGCTCATTGAAATCATCCAATGACCAACGGAAAGAGGAGTTTATCATTCTGGACACCGGCAGACACGGACGGCCGTCCAGTAAAAAAAAAGACAACAACAAAAAAGCCCTACATCTACCATATCTATATGAACAAAGAATTCTGCCCTGATGACCCCTCAAATACTACGTAGGATCAAGAAGGATATTGGGATCGAGTCTGACCAAATCGGGTAAAATCGATCAGATGATATCTATTGCTATTTTAGTTTTCCTCTTCGCTCTTTCCTTCTCCTCTCACTACGCCTCACCCTGTCTTCTTTTTCTTTATTGTTTTCTTTCCCTATTCTCCCTCTTTCTCTCCCTTTCTCTCTCTCTCTATCCCTTCTCTCCCTCTCCTTAACCCACACTGTCTTGTTCCTTTCCTCTCTTTTATTTTTCTATCTCTCACACGCCCTTTCTCATTTTCTTCTCTCTCTTCCTCAGTCTTTTCTCATCTTTTTTTCCCTTTTTCTAAGATTTCTCTTTTACAGTATTTCCTTCTCCCTTATTTTTTTTCTCCTCTCATTCTTCATATTCTATCTCTTTACATTCCGCCTCTCTTTCTCTCTTTCATTCTATGTACTTCTCTCTTTCATTCTATGTACTTCTCTCTTTCATTCTATGTAATTCTCTCTTTATTCTTGCTTCTTCTATTTTCTCGTATAGCCTTTCCTTCTCTCCATTTGCTTCACTCTATTTCCTTCTCTCTTAACCCCCTCTCTCTCTTATTCTCTCTCTCTTATTCTCTCTCTCTTATTCTTTCTCTCTTATATTATCTGCTTAGGAAAGAAGCTTGCTTCCCAACCATATGGTTCCAGGTTCAGTCCCACTGCTTGGCAACTTCGGCAACTGTCAACTGCTATTGCCCCGGGTCGGCCAAATTGTTGGGAGTGGATATGGTGGACAGAAATTGAAAGAAACCCGTCTCTCTCTCTCTCTCTCTCTCCCCTTCACTCGCACACTCTTTCAACCCCTCGACCCTCACTGACTCGCCTCACCCTCACCCCTTTACTTACAAAATACGATTGGGTCTGCTGTCTTTTTCACCGTTTCTGTCATTCCAATTACATAACAGCACCGTCATTATCACTACCTTCACCGCCACAATACCATCACAACCAGCACCACCTACACACCGCCACCATAATCCTCACACCACTACCATCAACTCCACATCAACACCACAGCAACAATCACCATCTGCACCGTCACCATCGCTACCATGTCAATCACCACGGCTGTTACAAATACTCAAGCACCATCACCACCATCGCCACCCATAAAGTCTCCTGCAGCCACCATCATATACCTCATCCCTATCACGCCACCACCGTTACGACGACAACTACCACCACCACCATTACCATCACAACTACCAACAACAATAGCAACACCAACATCCCCACCACAACCACCACCACCACTAACAACAACAACAACATCAATACCACCACCATCAATTCGTCATTAGCCTCCAACAATCTTACCTCAACCCTTACCCTGCCTAATCAAATGAGGCGGAAGTTTACGAACTCTCGGCCTTTATAATCTAGATACCCCTAAGAAAAGAACGAACTCCCTTAGCAGAGGATTATATCGAGAAAACTAGCTGCGAGTCTGTCGCGTAATGAACGACCACAGCATAGAAAAATTTAAGAAAGATCTAATTAGCATATTTAAAGTATTTAACTTAGAGATGACCGTTAGCACTAATTTTCGAAACGCCATTTTTTTTTTAGACATTGCATTAGACTTCACTACAGGCGAGTATTATTGTATAAAAGAAAGCAAAACAAGGATATAAATTATATAAAGAAAAACGTTAACTATCCACTTGAAATCATTAAAAAGCTCAATACGCAATAAACGCAGGAGAATATCTAACTTATCCTCCGATATGTACACAGCTAATCGAATCGAACCCTTAGTATAATAAGGCATTAAAAGGAAGTGGATACAAATAACAAAAAAATAACTGTATTATGTGGAAAATGCACTGCAAATAGGAATAGAAAAAAATTGACTATCATATCGTTATCGTTTAACCCTTTCACCCATATTGTATGATCATAGAATCTAATATAGCTGGCAATTTTCTGTGCCTGGTAAATAAATGTGCTAACCGTAACTCATAAATAACATGCACTCTTGAATAAGTATAATGTTTAAGTTATTCAGCTGCTTGAATGATATAATATCACAAACAGCCAATAAAAAACCAACTACTTAGAAACAAATATACTGGTACCCAACTGTGGAAATGAAATTGCAGAAACACTACTGCCTGTTCAGTTAACGAGAAGTGCTTCATGAATGTGAATGGGTTAAGGGAAATGGTACCTACTTTAGAAGAAACCAAGTAGAACTGTGTTATTCTCAAGGAAAATGCATTTAAAATCATATGAACGCAGTACACGATTTCTTTAAAGCCACAATCAAATTCATCATACTATCCAAATACATCTCGAAAATGAAAGATACAAAAATATCAATATTGCAGTTAGTTGGATTATGGTGAAAACTAAAAAGCAGTATTCAATTGGAGGAAAGAGATGCAACGTGTGTATTGCAGAAAAGTACATGTCCGCTCAATGATTCAATAAGAAGCCCGAAATTTCATGCTTGTACATGCATATGAACGATTTCACTTTGAAAATATTAATTACAGAGCTGTTAAAAGATCCCGATATTATCACACATCATTGCTAAAAGAAATTGTTGATTGCACCATCTTTATAGCTGATTATTATCTCCTTGTGCTTTCTCGTTATTAACGGCATTTCTGATTTTACACCCACGACCTCTCAAATTGCAACTCAGCCACGATGCAGATCGACATGGTTTGAAGCAGAGTTGACGGACGAAAGTCGTAACTTTCTGTGCACTTACGACAGGTTAGATCTGCATGCGCCACGATCCTCCTTTCGCCATTTCAATTTACAAATAAGGTCATCATAAAAAGACATCTGTACGTCACTGGATTACTGTGACAGACGTTTGAACAATATAAATAGCATTCCCCGGGTCTACGTGATTAGTATCTAATGACAGGCCGAAGAGAGATGACCAGTAATTCCGCACTTAGAAGGATGTTGTGCCAACAATTTAGAAGCCCTCACATTCAGTGGTTTTACTGAACGCCCTGACGGTTTTCAAGGGTGTGAACATGCACGCACGCTTGTGTAAATCTGAATCAGTGCTGAGGCACCTTGTAGCATTTGCGTCCCTGAACGCTGGCACGTACCTTAATTACAGAAGGAGAGAGTTGGTACCTTAAGTGGCTTTGCTAAGTCATTTACTAAATAGACATCGACATAATTAAATACCACAGTAATTAGTGGGTCGGCTCGTTCTAATTGACTTAATATTTTTAGAAAAGACGTGCTACAACTTATCAGTACAATTCAAATAACTACTACTACTACTACTACTACTACTACTACTACTACTACTACTACTATCATCACCACCACC
>NC_068990.1:40131901-40135676 GCF_001194135.2 Octopus bimaculoides | reverse complement strand
ATATACATACATGTATACTTATATATAAATATACATATATATATATCCACACACACACATACATACATACATGCATACATAATGATCTATAGACAGTCGTACACACGCACGCACGCGCATAGATGCAAGAGCGCCACTTAGCGTCTTAGCATAATATTCTGCTCTCCGCTCCAATTCTCTATTGTCATCTTCAATAGTGTCAAGGCTCGTCTTCTCATTTCAAGTGGCTGCTTTGTCTCTTTGTCTCCTGATTAAAAATCTGTTAATTGCTCGATATTAATTTCTAGAGAAGATTTCAAGTGAATTACAACAAAAACAACAACAAAGAGAAGCAACTACAACAACAGCACTGTGTATACCACCACCACCACCACCACCACCACCACCATAACCACCTCCACCACCACCACCATCGACGCAGAGGCAGCTTTAATAACGGAATACTCAAACCAGTACGAGCAATAACAATTTTGCTAATGATAATAATATGGATGATGATGATGATGAGGAGGAGGAGGAGGAGGAAGAGGAGGAGGAAGATGGTGGTGGTGGTGGCAGTAACGATAGGATAATGATGATGATGGTGATGGCGGCGAGTAATCGTCGTTGTGCTCGTGGTTATGACCATGATGATGATGATGATTGCAATATTGGTAGTGGCGGCGCCGTTGGTCGTCGTGGCGACGGCGGAGTCTACTAATGATCAATAATGAAGGCAGTGGTGGTGGTGGTGGTGGTGGAGGTGTTATTGCTGTTGGTCGTTGTGATGACGGTGATGATGATGATGATGAGGAGGAGGAGGGGGGAGGAGAAAGTGGAGGGATGGAAGCGGAGAAGAGGAGAGGAGGAGAAAAACGATAGTGGTAAGTATGGCGATATTGGTCGTGATGATGATGATGATGATGATGATGAGGAGGATGATGATGTTAAAGATGGTGATGCTAAAGACGAAGATGAAGGTGAGGATGATGGTTGCGGTGGTGGTGGTGGCGATAAGGAGGCGATGCTAGCGGGTGGTGGGGATGTTGGCGCCGATGCTGGTGATGAATTTGATAACGATGACGATGACGATGAAGATACATATACGATGATGATGATGATGATGCTAATAGTCAATTGATTATTTGCCGGATAACGAAGGACAAGGTGACATGAGAAGAATCAATTTTTCTTAAAAAAGAACAAAACACACACAAAAAAAAACAAGAACTGATATATTATTGCGAGAGTTTGAGAAAAAACGGGCGATAGAACAACATGAAGGAAAAGAAACAAATATATCGTTCGAAGAGGGGAACATATACTAGGGTCCGGAAATCAAATTATTCAAATAAACACTGGCAAAAGCCCGCCGCCAGTTTCGCTATGCAGTCAACAGGTACACGATAAGCTCAGGGTTATTCGCGCCCTTCTTAGAAACCTTTCAGGAAATTTCCTAGAGTTCATACCTTCATATGCACCCCTAACGTGTCACTCAAGTCCTTTGCCAGTTGTGGTACGCATCCAACAAGTTCACGGTGAGAGTAAACCCACACACGCCCTCCTCATATATATTTCAGAACATTTACTGGACAGTATCACCTCCCGCTCCATCCTAAATGTCGTTTTCCTTGAGTAGATGTTGATAAGGGCCTAGCCAGATAAAAGAAGTGTATGTCCTCAGTTCTTTTAACTAATATTCTGTATAAAACCTTTTAATAATTTTTCATGATTTTTCGACACCTTCCCGTGATTCTAGCGATGGACACCACCGATAGCTTGATTTATCTTTCTCGTGAGGACAAAAAAATTGCTACAGATCTTTGCGGCGACTTGAAAAAGTCGTTAGAAAGTCGAATAGCAGAACTATCTCGAGGAAATTGTTCTGATTCTCCGAGCTTTGATTTCAAATTCTGTCATGGTCAAATTGCTTTTCCGGAGACGGAGAAAACGAAGCAAATATAGATTCAAGCGATGGAAGTCGATTTGCGAAAATATAAGAACGTTCGACTGCATTCGGACCACATGTCTTACTTATACTAGCTCTGTACCTTCTGTGCTCAAATCCCGCCATCTTCTGCTTGGGTCGTCGACTTTATCACTCGGCTATCCAAAATCCTTTACCGAAAGAAACCTTAGACTCTCAACAATGTGTTTTTCAATGACAAATAATCTACTGGCACCTTTCTCTTCATATATTTTTCCTCTTTGATTTCTCTTTGAAAGGTTTCTGCACCATTTTGACAGGTGTCATTATTTAAAACTTTGCTGAATGCTATGATCCAGCAGAGACACCAGCGCGTTTGACAAAATACTTCCGGGGTCCATGAAATATGTACCAGTTATACACTGAGGTCAATGTAATCGATTCACACCTCCACCGAACTTGCTGGCCTGGTACCAAAATTTGAAACCATTATTAAAATCATTATTATTATTCGACAGTGATCTGGCAGAATCGTTAGCACGCCGGGCGAAATGCTCAGCGGCATTTCGTCCGTCCTCACGTTCTGAGTTCAAATTCCGCCGATGTCGACATTGCCTTTCATTCTTTCGGGCTCAATGAAATAAGTACCAGTTACGCACTGGGGTCGATGTAATCGACTTAACCTCAACCCTAAAATTCCAGGTCTTGTGCCTATAGCAAAAAGGTTTATTATTATCATTATTAGCATGCCGGACAAAATGCTTAGAGATATACTTCTTCTTTCTTTACGTTCTGAGTTCAAATTCCTTCGAGGTCGACGAAGTTGAGATAAGTTGAGTAACGGGGTTGATGTAATCGCCTAACATACTCCCTCCGAAATTGCTGGCCTTGTGCCAAAATTTTAAACCATTATTGTTGTTGTTGTTACTATTGTAAAGTAGAAGCATTGGGAGCCGTAGTAACTATAGTCGGTGCTTTCACTCCAGGCCCCTTAAACCTAAGATCAAAGACGTTTCGGCCGTGACCTCAGTACAAAGTATCCTATAACTTTTAAGTTCATAAAATTCATTGTTATTTCTAGCAGATCAAGCAATCACATAGAAAGAATAGCCTCGGTATGTAGACAACAGCAAAAGTATATTCGTAGTAGTAGTAGTAGTAGTAGTAGTAGTAGTTACTGTGATTGGGTATAGCATCAGAGGCTAGAGGTGTGATGTTGGAATTATTAATGTTGTCGCTACTGTTGCTATCGTGTCCTTTGATATTGTTGTTTGTTATCGTGGTGTTGGTTACTTCCGTAAGGGTGGTGGTGTCGGCGATAATATTAGTAGTGGTGGTGGTGGTGGTGGTGGTGGTGGCTCTCGTTGTGATAACAATATTGTTGTTGTTGTTGTTGTTAGTGTTGCTCATGATTGTAGTTGTGGCAGTTACTCTTGTTATTTAATTGAGTTGGCGTTAATGGTGGTAACATGTAGGAAGTGGTGACACGTGGCCTTCTGGTTATAGTTGCAGCACTAGTAGCAGCAACAATTGTAGTAGTGGTAGTAGTAGTAGTAGTAGTAGTAGTAGTAGTAGTAGTAGTAGTTATAGTAGAAGTTGTTGTTGCTGTAGCAGCAGCAGCACCAGTAGCAGCAGTCGCAGCTGCAACGACAGCAATTGTAGTAGTAGTATTAGTGATAGTAGTAGTAGTAGTAGTAGTAGTAGTAGTGACGCTGGTAGTAGTAGTTGTTGCGGTGGTGGTGGTAGTAGTAGTTCTTGTTGTTGTAGTGGCAATAGTAGTAGTAGTAGTAGTAGTAGTAGTAGTAGTGGTGGTGGTGGTGGTGGTGGTGGTGGTGGTTGCGGATATAAAATAAAATAGATATATATATA
>NC_068990.1:40127967-40130902 GCF_001194135.2 Octopus bimaculoides | reverse complement strand
GATCTATTTATATTTATATTCCATGTTTTCCTTTTTTTTATTTGTTTACATCTTTTGTTCGTATGCTAGCTTGTTTATTTATTTATTTATTTTATTTTTGTTCTTTGTATATTTTTGCATATTTTTTTAAATTTTTATCAAATGACAAAAGCTGGAAAATTTGCATATATGTTTAGAAATTTTTATGAAACCAATGGGAAAAAAATAATTAAACTACAAAAATATAAACATTAACGTTAACTGTTGGTAGTGATCAGCATCCTCATCCTCATCTTCGTCAAGCAGTTCTCCTCCCCTTCATCCTCGTTTCTTCTTCATCCTTGTCATGGTCGGTGGTGTTGTCGTGTTATCGTCCCTGAGATCATCATCATCATTAGTATCAGCATCATCATCGCTACCACCACCGCCACCCCACCTCTACCACTACTGCCTCTTCCTCCTCTCTACCGCTATTACCATCATCATCATCAGCAGCAGCAGTAGCAGCAGGAGAAGCAGCAGCAAAAGCAGCAGCAGAAGCAGCAGCAGAAGCAGCAGTATCATTATTATCGTAATCATCATCATCATCATCGTCATCGTCGTCGTCGTCGTCGTCGTCGTCGTCATCAACATCATCATCGTCATCATCATCATCATCATCGTCATCATCATCGTCGTCGTCGTCATCCTCATCATCATCATCATCATTATCATCATTATCATCATCATCGTCGTCGTCGTCGTCGTCATCATCATCATCATCATCATCATCGTCATCATCATCATCATCATCGTCTTCATCATCGTCATCACCATCATTGTTATTATCATCGTCGTCATCGTTAACACAACAAACAGCATCATCATCAGCAACAAATCCATCGTCAACAGCGTCGTGGTCAACAGCAAAGATTTCGAAATCGCAAACAGTGAGGACATTCAGGAAAGAATATTCGATAAGACACGACTAACGTTTAATGAAATAACGGAGCCGAAGCAAATAAATAAATAAATAAAGGTAAAAAATGTGAGCAAAAAATGTACGAAAGAGTAATAAAGAGGAGGGGGTGAAGGTTTAAATACAGGGGGTGGAGGTATGAGGGGAAGAATAAACATACAAAAGATGAAGAGAAAGAAATTGTTGTATTAGATTCACTACTACAACTACCATCACCATCACTACCACCACCACCACCACCATTACTACCACAATCATCACCACTACTACTACTGAGAGTAAATTCAGTGGTAGTGGTGGTAGTAGTAGTAGTAGTAGTAGTAGTAGTGGTAGTAATGGTAATAATGGTAAGAGGAGGAGGAGGAGGAGAAGAAGAAGAAGAAGAAGAAGAAGAAGAAGAAGAAAAAGAAGAAGAAGAAGAAGAAGAAAGAGAAGAAGAAGAAGAAGAAGAAGAAGAAGAAGGAGGAGGAGGAGGTGGAGTTGGAGGTGGAGGAAGGAAGATGGAAAAGTGGAATGTAAAGGTTTAAAAGGAGGATGAGGACATATTGAATTGGTAAAATATTCGAAAGAAATCCAAAGAGATGAAGAAAGACATCGGTCACAGAAAGAAAAAAAAATGAAAAAAAATAAGGAAGATGAGAAAAAAAGACCGTACAGAAATAAATATGACCATGTTAATGAAACAAAGTAAATGCAAACCAAAACAAACAAAAATAAATAAAAGAATAGTAATAACATGCAAGGAAATATATAAATTAGAGAAAAAAATTGTATACTCAGAACGTAACGCCAGACAAAATACCGCTAAGCATTTCGACCGGCGTCCTAACGTTTCTGCCAGCTCGCCGCCTTAAAAAAATATACTTTTCTACTCTAGGCACAAGGACCAAAATTTTGTGGTAGGGAGTCAGTCGAGTAAATCGATTCCAGAACGCAACTGGTACTTAATTTATCGACCCCGAAATGATAAAAGACAAAGTCGACCTCGGCGGAATTTGAACTCAGGACGTAAAGGCAGACAAAAAAGCGCCAAGAATTTCGCCCCGGCGTTATAACGTTTCTGCCAGCTCGCTGCCCTAAAATAATTTTATATAGGTGCTGGTATTACCGTGGAGCTAAGAAGCTTGTCTTGCAAACATGTGAACTGGGGTTCAGATCCAGCCCGCGGCATCTGGGGCAAATAACCTCTGTTATGGCTCTGGGCTGATTAATGCAATGTGAGTAAATTTGGTAGGAAGAGACTGCATGAAGACTGCTGTATACATATCTGTATGTGTGTGATTGTGTGAGCATGAGTGTGTGCGGGTGTCTTAGTGTTTGTGTTTGTTCCCCCTCAAACTTGACAACCGTTGTCGGTTTGTTTATGTCACCGTAAATTAGCAGTTCGATAAAAGAGTCCAATGCAATAAGTATCCGACGTTTAAGTAGCGGGAGTGATTTGTTCAACTAAACCCTTCAAGCCGGTGCTCCAGCATGGTCGTAGCTAATGACTGAAAGAAATAAAACGAACAAACAAAAAGAGAAAAGATAAAAGATGGCAAAAATATAAAAATATAAAAATATAAGAATATAAAAACGAAATGAAGGAAAATACGAAAATTCTTCAATGAAAGAACGAGAGTCAATGGGAATAAAATTATAAAATGGCGATCGGCATGAACATTGTATAAGGATCGTAAAAAAGCGAATCAAAAACGGGAAATAATATAAAGGAAATAAATAAATAAATAAATAAATAAATAAATAAGTAAATAACTAAATGAATAAATAAATACAGGATGGAAGAGAAAGGTTGCGAAGGAAATTTTAAAATGCGTTGGTAAGTAAGACGGTGGGGGTTAAAGCCACATCGCTGCTTTATCAATTGAAAAGAAACTTGTCTCTACATCGCAACTAATATGGCACGTGACATTGCTTAAATGCGTGTACCCGCATTAATATTGATGATTCTCCCAAAAAGTACATTTCTCCTCTCAAACTCTCTCTGTCCGGTATAAA
>NC_068990.1:40124895-40127580 GCF_001194135.2 Octopus bimaculoides | reverse complement strand
TATATTTGTCTGTTAATCAGTCAATCAGTCAATCAATCAATCAATCAATCAATCAATCAAACAAGCTTTCTACCTTCCTATCAATCTATTTCTCCATCTTCCTGTATGTGTATTTGTCTGTCTGTCTGTCTACCTGTCCGTCTCCCTCTTTTACCCATTTCCTCCCCATCCAACACTTTTCTCTCTCTCTCTCTCTCTCTCTCTCTCCCTCTCTCTCTCTCTCTCTCTCTCTCCGTATTTCTCTCCTCCATGTCTTATTGAATACATATTCTATTTATAATGCAGCCCAATCACAAGTTTACTCACTTACGTATATCAGTTATTTTCGTTTTCATTCCTTTTCGTTGCTGATGGAGACCAACCACCAACAACCACCACCACCACCGCCGCCACCAGAAAGGTCTGTAGCGTGTGATCGTCGCTTTGACCATGACAGAGAAAGTTGTTATTGCGATACTTGCTCAGAGGCTGACGCAAAGTTGCGGAAAGTGTATGGAGAGGAGTGTATGAGCTGCACACAAGTATACGAGTGATTTAGACTTCTCGAAATGGCCGAAAATAGGTCGATATTGACGAAGGTTCTGTGAGGCCCGCAACCAGTAGAACTGAGAAAAACATCGCAGATGTGCATGCAGCTGTGAGGGGGAATCTTCGAATTACCATCCATGAGTTATCAGAGGATGTGCAGATTAGTTAGGGTTCAGTTCAGTCCATTATCACTGAAGTTTTGGGTATGAAACGCGTGTCTGCCAAGTTTGAGCTAATACTGCTTTCAGTTGACCAAAAAGACACTCGGGTTTCAGTTGTACAAAATCTTGATTGTGTTGAGAACGATGAAAACTTTTTGAAAACTTTGCGTAGGACTCTGAGAAGATATCACCAAGCTTTTGGCAAAATTTGATGCCGATTTTCCGCTGAACTAACTCTGCCATGGTCAATGGGACGCTCACACGCTACACAACTTCTTTCCAAGCTGTGAGCTAGAACGCCAAAACTTAGTGCGCATGCACAGCGGAGTTCAAGGTCAATCCGTGCCAAACGGCTTCACGTTACGTTCTTTAGCTTCGTTACTATGGTAAGAATCCGGATACCTATTGATCAGAAAAGTAGTCTATCGATGTTGTTTTACATCACTGGTCACGATGCACTTCCGACTGATCGGAAGGCTACATCGCTGTAGGGCTACCCATTTACAGCAGATTAAACTGGAGCAACTTTAAATAAAGTGTTTTGCTCAAGTACACAATTAACTGCCCTGTTCCGGAATCGAAACCACGATCTAGTGGTCGTGAGTGCCACACTCTAACCACTAGGACACGTACCACCAAACACGCACACACGTATACATATATAACTTAGGCTACGCTAAATACAATAGGAATACGTGCGATACGTCAAGCAGACAAAATTCAACAATGTCTTTCATTTACGCAATGAATGCAAAGCATGTATGAACAATAAGACAAGGAGAAAACATGATGTTATCAACAGTATCTCTGATAAATCTACAATGCCCGAAATATTAAGCACACAATATAACAGAGATGATACAAGGAAGAGTTAAAGATGAAGGATTTCAAAATAAATATATCGATTTATCGATGGAGAATAGCAATGCTGGAATAACGTTTGTTTATTTTTTTATATTATACTTGGTTATTATATCGTGTCTCTTTTTTAATTGAATTATTTTTCATCGCATGAGTCACATCTAGAAGAGCGGAGGAGGAGGAGGGGAGGAGGAGGGGGAAAATAATAAAAAAGATAAAGGAGAAGAATAGCAATAAATTCTAGAATATTAATACAAATAATATTAGGAAAAAAATAATAAATGAAAAAAATTAATGTCAATAACAACAATGAAAAAAAAATTTACAACAACAACACGAAGGAATAAGAATAACACAAACAGGGTAAAAAAAAAAGCTGGGCAGAGAATGGAATGAAATATTAAAAGATATAAAATGGAAAATGATATTAAAATGTAATTGCTAATCATAATAATAATAATAATAATAATAATAATAATAATAATAATAATAATAATAATAATAATAATAGCAAAAGGGGCTGATTGTTACTTAGCTCAGATGCCAGGAAACCCCAAAATGGTAGAAATTCAAAAGATGACGCTCATGGGAACTGCCCATATCCTACGGAAAATACTGTCTATATAATCTCAAATACTAAAACAAACACATTTTCTTATGTTTTCTTAAACATTCTCTAGAACATTACTATGTGAAAGACCAAATATATGGCACCGTGGGCATAGCACCAACATGAACTTCTAACTTGTTGTCGCTTGAGGTGTCTGCGTGAGACTTGGAGCCAATTTCTACAAATACAAAGCAAAAGTTAAACATATAATAATAATAATAATAATAATAATAATAATAATAATAATAATAATTATAATAATAATGATAATAATGATAATAATAATAATAATAATAATAATTATAATAATAATGATAATAATGATAATAATAATAATAATAATAATAATAATAATAATAATAATAATGATAATAATAATAATAATAATAATAATAATAATAATAATAATAATAATAAGAAGAAGAAGAAGAAGAAGAAGAAGAAGAAGAAAAAGAAGATTAAGAATAAGAATAAGAATAACAGTAATAATAATGATAATAATAATAATAATAATAATAATAATAA
>NC_068990.1:40124040-40124885 GCF_001194135.2 Octopus bimaculoides | reverse complement strand
TAATAATAATAATAATAATAATAATAATAACCTGGGAAATATGGAAAAGTTTTGAGTCGATTGAATGGAAAACTCTATTTGATTGGCACCATGTGTCCTCGAGCAAAGCGGATGAAAGTACAATTGATTTCGGCGATGTTTGAAATCAAAACGAGAAGCATATCAACAAATAAGGATAATTTGCGTAACAACAAATATAAATTTGACCAATGCTTTAGCGATTCAGCCATTCTCCCATCAACCAATTGCCCGGTTATTTAGTCGTCTGTCATGCCTTTAAACTGATGTACAAATACATCTCTGTAAATACATTTCGTATGTGGGACAGGAACTTAAAAAGAAAAAGAAAAGAAAGAAAAATCCTCAGTAATAGTACCTCGTTACGAACGTGTGATCTTTGAAATTTCGGACAAATATCTAACATAGCATTCGTAGTATTCACTTTTAACGAATTTTCCAGAACTTCTGGGCAGGGTGTACTAAGATAACCTTTGCTTCCACGTTTGTACCAGCTGAGTGTCCTGTTACGATGGAACGGTCTCAGATATTTTTCGTTCGGTTCTGTCAATAGGAGAAATGACCAGGATAGCTACGTGGTTTTGTGACTTTAAATACTCAACTATCGGCCTATCTATATGCTTCTTTATTTGTCTGTCTGCCTATGTATGTATGTATGTATGTATGTATGTATGTATGTATGTATGTTAGTATGTATGCGTGCATGCGCGTATGTATGTATCTATTTATTTATCTTTCCTCCCTCTCTCTCTCTATATATATATACTTTTTATGTAGATGTATATATGTACACATACATTTTCAAGCACACAGGCACGCGCGCACAT
>NC_068990.1:40123088-40123865 GCF_001194135.2 Octopus bimaculoides | reverse complement strand
TATATATATATATATACATATATATATATACGTATGTACATATGTATTTATCTATATGTATGTGTGTGTGTGTGTGCTACGTGTCTGTGGTGTATGTATATATATGCGCAATATACAGAAGTCCTAACATACTAGTGTGCATAAAACAGAAATGCTTATAAATACGTCTGTAATGGCATATGTATAAGTGTGTTTGTATGTGAGAAACAAACTTACTTATATGTTTGTACATACGACTAAACATGTGTATAACTGAGTGTGTGTGCGTGTGTGTTTGTTCGTATGTTTGTGTGCAGGCATGCGCATGTGAGTACGTATGTTATGTGGAGGCACAGGTCATCCATGTAAGATCAGCCCGCCAAATAACTAAGGGATATGTGCTAGCAATTAAACATTACAATTTCATTCTCACAGCGCCGTTTTCGAGAAAATCTTAAAAATTTGTTAAAAGCAAGCTATAATTAATCCGATTATCTTAATAGGATTTTCAGAATGTTAAGCTTGCTGCTCGATAGAAATAAATGTACACTAGCAGACTTACATCCGTCTACTGGTTTTTCATTGTATGCACGTTTGTGCTTCCGTATTTCATTTTACGATACCCTGTACTCACGCATTCCTTTACATCTATAGTTGCATGTGTCACCTTTGTATGGATACCTATACATATATATATATATATATATGAGTATATGTGCTTGTGTATATATGAAAATACACACACGTAAACACACATATACATATCTATATATCTACTTATTGTATATGCATCTCTCT
>NC_068990.1:40122203-40122988 GCF_001194135.2 Octopus bimaculoides | reverse complement strand
ATATATCTGACTATGTGTTATTTAGTGATAGTGTCTCTGTTACTGAGTGTTTGTACAAACTTCATTTCACATTTCTTCATAGCAATCATCTTTTGGAAATATTTCTTGTTGTGCGACCACTGCTGAGTTATTCAGCGTTCATACACCTGTGCCTTGCTTTAAAAACGTCTTAACAAGAATGGGAATCAGAGTGAGCTGACATTGAAAAGACTTATTAAATTCATATTGAAATGACAAAATATCATGAAAGCCTTTTAATGGCCAAATATAACATAATATTAATTGTGTGCTTGCTTTAGGTAAGATATCCGGCTCCATAGTGTAGAGCATAAGTTACTAGTAAAATTGGGAGGCAGTAACTGGGTTTCAAATCTCGGTTACAAGCATTTCACTTTTCATGCTTCCGTCTAAGTTATGAATGTCAAACTTTTATTTCACTTTTTCCTTGAATATATATATATGTGATTGAGTAACTTTATGTTTGTTGTTGTTGTTGGCACTCCGTCGCTTACGACGTCAAGGGTTCCAGTTGATCCGATCAACGGAACAGCCTGCTCGTGAAATTAACGTGCAAGTGACTGAGCACTCCACAGACACGTGTACCCTTAATGTAGTTCTTGAGGATATTCAGCGTGACACAGTGTGACAAGGCTGACCCTTTGAATTACAGGCACAACAGAAACAGGAAGAAAGAGTGAGAGAAAGTTGTGGTGAAAGAGTACAGCAGGGATCACCACCATCCCCTGCCGGAGCCTTGTGGAACTTTAGGTGTTTTCGCTCAATAA
>NC_068990.1:40114320-40120714 GCF_001194135.2 Octopus bimaculoides | reverse complement strand
TAACCCTAACCCTAACCCTAACCCTAGGGTTAGGGTTAGGGTTAGGGTTAAAGCAAATTTAAAATGAAAAAAGCAAATAAAACGAAGGTATGGAGATTAAATACGCTTTACATCGCTTAATCAGCCAAAGGAGTAAATGTAAACAACTGAATACTTGTCAGTGATTGGTTGAAATTATCGAAATAAGACAATTTTTTACATGAAATAAATTAGAATACAAAAATATTTTTCTGTTCTATAACACAAAATAGATAAGTATACGAAGTTTGAAAGTCTTTCCGTACCAAAAACACTACGTAAAACATTAATGAAAAATGTGGCCCCCGTTTTAAAATAGATCCAATCGGTGTATTCGTCTAAAATACTTTCACCAAGCAACAAACATCAAAGAGAGTTCTGAACAATAGTGAAAGAACAAAATTAGAAATGTTTTTTGTTGTTGTTTTTACAAAAGTAATTAATAATAATGATGATGATGATGATGACGATGATTTGTTAAATAGGCTCCAACCAAAAATTCTAAAATAATTAGTGGCAATAAAACATGATCGGTGTGAAAATGTAAATTATATGCTAATTTAGGAAAAGGTTTCAAACTGCAAACAAAGGAACTCAGGGAAAACTTAAGTAAATCAAAGAACATGGCATGTATTAAATTAAATAGAAAAGAATGAGAAAAGAACGAACTGTCTGTGTGCTGACGTATATGCGTTAAATTTTTTATTTTCAAATGTGAAATTGTGTATAGTTTTGTGTAAGTATATGTATATACGTAAATGTTAAAATGCACACACATTCATACGCTCACACACTCGCACACATGCATCTATACACACACACACACACACACACACACACACACACACACACACACACATAACATTTACATATGTCACTCAGACATATTCACGTGTCACATAAACACATACGGATATAAACGATTGGAAATTCCTGTAAATTAGATTTAGTTACGCATACGCATATATAACCATTAGTATACTTGATATGTTCCCAGGCACGCATACAATCATACATACATACATACATACATACATACGTAATACATACATACATACATACATACATGCATACATACGTAATACATACATTCAAAAAGACGACAGACAGACAGAAAGACAAATAGATAGACAGATAGATGGATGGATAGATACATGTACATGCATATTAACGCATATACACACGTTCACACTTATACACACACAACTCATAGCCATATATATTCCTGTGAGAATTCATACAAAGTTCTCAATATTTAAATAAAAGTATTACAATTTATTCATCATTAACTTTATTGCTATAAAAAGACAACACTTACAACAATGAAAAACATCATCATCATCATAATCATCATCATCATAGTCATCACCATTATCATCATCATCATCATCATCATCATCATCATCATCAACAACAACAACAACAACAACAACAACAGCAAAAAGGGAAGAGTTCATTGTTTAAATTATTTACATTATTTACATTTGACGGATATTTGTCCTCGTCTTGTTGTCTCGGCTGATATACTCTCCAGCCTTCATCAGGTGTCTTGTGGTAATTTTGAACCTGGATTCTCATTCTTGGGGTTAGTAGCCCGCGCTCTTAACCACTACGCCATATGCCCACGGACATATGGCGTAGTAGTTAAGGCTGGAGGGTATATCGGCCGAAACGAGGACAAATATCCGTCAAATCTAAATAATATAAATAATGTACATAATTCCTCATCTCTTAAATATAAAAAAGGAACCGTTGCAAGAACAGGTGGGCGTTGGAGATTCTTTTTAAAACGTGATAGGTTCGGAAACTAAACGAAATCTCCTTTCCACTGACTGAGTCCCTTCATGGTCGCACGACCAGAGAGAAATAGTAGTCGAACTCAGCCTCAAACGATATATTTCTGTTAAAAATGAAAGGAAACATCGGATAACATAGTCATAGATTTACTGACTGAAATATAGAGCAGATTGTCACGGTTGAGATGTCTTCAGCCATAAATTTGCATATACAAAGCCCATCTACGGCTAAGTAATGGCCGTATTGCCAGGATGGTCACAGATGTAATGCCTTATATCATATAACAGAATATTCAGAGTTCATCTAACGTTAAACAGCAGTAGCAACACATTAGCATTGATGGGTTGGTCAAGGATTTAACGCCATTAAAAATAAGTCTATTGAATCAGAGTTGATCTGTACTTGAAGTTGTATTTAACATTAAATGATCACAAGTCAAGTAATTAAACTAAGAAACCTCCATGATTATTGTTGATTTCGTATCGACTGGATTAAATTAAGTAGCAAAAATTGGCAACCCTCTGCTTCGGTAGCTGAGTGAGGGATTCGGTGACGGGGTTGAAATATAATTTCTTTTACCTATTTTTCTTTCTACTTTATTATTTTCATCTTAGTGGAGACGCAATGGCCCAGTGGTTAGGGCAGCGGACTCGCGGTCATAGGATCGCAGTTTCGATTCCCAGACCGGGCGTTGTGAGTGTTTATTGAGCGAAAACACCTAAAGCTCCACAAGACTCCGGCAGGGGATTGTGGCGAACCCTGCTGTACTTCTTCACCACAACTTTCTCACACTCTTACTTCCTGTTTCTGTTGTGCCTGCAATTCAAAGGGTCAGCCTTGTCACACTGTGTCACGCTGAATATCCCCAAGAACTACGTTAAGGGTACACGTGTCTGTAGAGTGCTCAGCCACCTGCACGTTAATTTCACGAGCAGACTGTTCCGTTGATCGGATCAACTGGAACCCTCGATGTCGTAAGCGAATTTTCATCTTAATTTCAGATCTCCCCTCAATAAAATATATTCGAAATATGACATATGAAAAGATCTCGTTGATGTCCTCGGTATGAAGAATATATAGTTAAATGTAGACTAACAAACTTATTGAGTTAACAATGAATTTTTTTTTTAACCCGTTAAAGTTACATCTTTAATGAAAAGTCGTCTGCGTTAATGATAAAAGCTTAACGTTGATTGTTAACATCGCAACGTATTTCTGTAGCGCTGTGGTGAACAATACAACGTTCACGATTACATTTACCGTTGCCAAAACCACAGCTTGCACCGTAACATTCATTGCTTCTAACACTACAAAATACAATACAACCAGTTACCAGTAAAATTGTTACAACAATGCAACATCGCAATATATAACAATATACAAAATATGCTTTCTCCAGCACTGTTAGTAACGCTATAACATATATTGTTAATACTCTTGTTGCTAACATTACCACAAATACTGGAACACACATTGTTCCTAACAAAATGCTACAACTTGAATATACATATATGCATACACACGAATATGCGCGCGCGTGTGTGTGTAGTTAAGGTAAACTGACATTTCAATAAACGCAGGGATACTTATTTTTTTAAATATTTTTTCTTGATTTTCTTGTTTCGTTTTTCGCTACTTAGTTGTCGCGTTTTGACGTGAATCTTTTTAACTCGACTGAACTGTAAATGCTGATTGCCATAAAGTTGCAATGTAGATGCTGTACAACTGCCATATAGAAGAGCTGTGAATGCTATTTAACTGCTAAGTGATTGCTGTGTGAATGCTATTTACCGGCTTTATGGTTGCTATGCTATAATGATATAGTGCATTTAACTGCAGTCTGACAGACATTTGTTCACTGTTAAACTGTTGTTAGCTGTGTGACTACATATTAGCAGCATCAATTACATGTCTGATTACTGTTTGACTGTTCTATCATAGCTAATTATTTACTGTTGTCACTCATGAGTAACTGCTATATGAATTCAAACTGACTGTCAGTTATGACTTAACTCTTTTCTATTCGGTTGAACTATTAATCTTATTTTCTGTTTGAGTAACACCTGAAGGTTTAGAATTTAACTATGCAATACTGTAACTGCTAGATGAATATCACTTGATTGATGTTAAAACTGCCAGTTGTTTGTTGTTTGCTGTTACTATTAATTGCCTGTTGTTTGGTTGTTGTTGTTGGATTACTAGAACTACTGTGGAGGCACAATGGCCCAGTGGTTAGGGCAGCGGACTCGCGGTCATAGGATCGCGGTTTCGATTCCCAGACCGGGCGTTGTGGGTGTTTATTGAGTGAAAACACCTAAAGCTCCACGTGGCTCCGGCAGGGGATGGTGGCGAACCCTGCTGTACTCTTCCACCACAACTTTCTCTCACTCTTTCTTCCTGTTTCTGTTGTACCTGTATTTCATAGGGCCAGCCTTGTCACACTGTGTCATGCTGAATATCCCCAAGAACTACGTTAAGGGTACACGCGTCTGTGGAGTGCTCAGCCACTTGCACGTTAATTTCATGAGCAGGCTGTTCTGCTGATCGGATCGACTGGTACCCTCGACGTCGTAAGCGACGGAGTGCCAACAACAACAATACTAGAACTACTGACAATTGTTTCACTACTTTAACTATTAATTGACTGTTGATTGACTACTGTGGCAACTGACGATTGACTATATCTTAATGTTTCCCCGTTTTTACATTGTTAACTGGAGTTATTTTAATTGATATTCATTTAACAAATGTTTTCTATGGTTTAACCAGTCTTTCAACGATGTCTGGTTAAACTTTTAACAACATATGGTTAAGCTTTCACCAATCACTGGCCAATATTATGACGATGTCTGACCAAACATTGTTATGGATATTTGCGCAATATGATTAATGTTTTACCCATGTAGAGCAATGTTTCTGATTAATCTTTTGCCGATGGTCAGTCAATGTTTTACTGATATTGAATCAATCTTTTAATGGTTTTCAATAAATCAATTTTGGATCAGTTTAGTCCAATATTACCAATTCTTTTATCGATGAATTTAAATTTTCGCTGATATCCAATCAGTATTTTACCGTTGTTTGATCAATCTTTCACCGATGCAAGATGAATCGTCTATCTATTTGACCAATGTATGACAAATATTTTACCGATCTCTGACAAATATTTGACTTGATATATCAATAATGTTTGTTTTTCCAACACTCTTTCCCTTATTATAAGTTTCAATGTATTTTAATGAAACTACGAGATTTACCAACATGTTCTCAATGCTTTATTACTCTACCGATTGTTTCATTATAATTTCACATTCTGGTTAATATTTTGATAAGAATATATGAAGGAATATTTTAAAATATCTATTTTGAATTTAAAATGAATTTCTGAATAGAATTGTAGTTTTTATCCAAGACACCTAAATAATAGATTTAACAGCATTTACCATTGTTTCGAGACTTTCATGAAATTAAAATATTCCCGGTTAGTCCTCGTCTGCTTGTTTGCTAAATTAACAAGATATGTCCAGTAGTTGTTTGATTATTGTTTCATTAATGTATGACAGCCATTTGTTATTTTATCAATGTCTGATAACATAGCCGTTCATAAGTGGGTGATGTTTGATCAAAATTTGTGTACATATCATGGCTTATTGAACCCTTCCTTTAGGAAATCTTGCTATATATTTGCATGCTAATAAGAAAGCGTTAAATATTATGTCTGATCATATTTTGACCACTGTTTGAGGTGCATTATGCCTGTAATAATAAACACATGCACCAGCGCATGTGTTTATTGTTGGTGGCATAATAACCCTCCCAAGGTTTAATAGTATTTCTTTCAACACACGAATTCACATCAAGAATCTTGCAAATCAAATATATGAACTATAAAGGTATATATGTATCGTTTATACAGGTATATATATATATATATATATATATATATATATATATATATATATATATATATGTCTTATGTATATGCGTTTGTGCTGCTGTGCTTATATATATATGCATATAATATTAATACTGTGTGTGTGCATGTATGTATTTAATTATTTAGTTTTATTTCAAGATTTCTTGCCAATAGAAAAAAGCCGGTTTCTAAACTAGATCCAAGGCACCTTCATTGGAATTTCAGTCTCAAAAACAGGGCATTTTTGTATGTTTGAATGTATACATGCAAATTTGTAGGTTTTGTTTATGTACGTCTTCTCGTGCATATTCTTGCATACCTAAACCTGATCATATATACTTAAATGATAAACTTCTGGAAAGTTCTACAAATTTTTATAGTTTCATTGATGGCTTGGCATCTTTGAATCAGCTTTCTCCATTCTGGTTTTGAGGAGCCTAATTTCACAAGATTGTTATTTAAGCAGTGTGTTACATATCCCAGTGTCCCAATAATTACAGGTATAAACCTGGACTTCTAATCTGGATAGAATAAGTGCAGATTTGTATGTATGTATGTTTGTATGTATGTATGTATGTATGTATGTATGTAGTGGAGGCGCAAAGGCCCAGTGGTTAGGGCAGCGGACTCGCGGTCATAGGATCGCGGTTTCGATTCCCAGAC
>NC_068990.1:40107563-40111010 GCF_001194135.2 Octopus bimaculoides | reverse complement strand
CACACACACACACATATAAAATCTGTGTGCATGTGAGTGTATATATATATCTACAAATTACATTTGTATGTGCGTATGCAAATCTATGTTGTAGACATACAGGTTTGTCAAATTTACCCATTTTACTATAGACTAAAAAAATGACAATCTTAAACAATTTTAGTCCTTTATTGGAACCTCATCAGAAGTGTTTATATGATAGTCCCAAAGGAAAAAGCAGTGAATCCATTTATATATACACCAAATCCTGTAGCTTTAGAGCACTGGAGCCTCTGCTATGAAGAAAGTGCTAGTACACTCTGTAAATAGTTGGTATCTGGAAGGGTATGCTTGATAGAAGAGTTTGGAGCAGTCCCCTTGCTTGTTAACTCCTGCCAAACCGTCCAAAACATGTCAGCATGGAAAATAGACAATAAATAGTGATGATCATGATCATGATGATGAAAACGTATCTTCATCATAGGAGAGACTTACCTTAATCTAGGCTTTAATGAGACCATTTACACAAGGGAGGACTTGTTACATTCAAAATTAGAGTAAGGGGTTTATTTAAATACAGAATTTTCAGTCTAGTAGTTTCAAGCCCATCGATCTCTCATCAGGCACATATATCTCAACACACACATGACACACACATGTACACTCTTATGTACAAATGCATGTGTATATTTTTGTGTGAATGTGTGGGGAGGTTTGCATGTACTTGAAGTCAAGCAAACATACACAACCACTCCATATCTCAATGTATTTCTGTTGACATTTCCACATACACGATAATGCAGATGCATACCTATACAAAAATATACATGCACATCATCAAATATACATATAAATATATATATATATGAATATATATACTAAGAGACACATCTGGATAGAGACACACTCCCACAAATAAACATCCATACATATACACACTTGTATTTATTCAAATCTACTCATTCATACCTAACTAACAACTATAGGTAGATTTATATTTCCTGTGACATAGGCACACATCCATTAACTAACAGAATACAAATGCATACACACGCATAAATCAGTATTAACACATTGACACACTTATTCATCTCTGCATATAATTCACATACACAAAGGCACATAATCACATACACACACATAAACACAATCACACACATATATATACATATACGCTCACACATACTGACGCACACAATGAAACAAACTCTTGTAAAAAAAAATTCTTCAGCTTTTAGAGGGATTTTTTTTCTTTTGTGAAATTACATTGTATTTTACCATTTTTTTTCCAGTTGGAATTATTTGTTAAAATGTCTTGGAGTGAAAAAATGGAGAGAAATTCCAAAAATTTCTTTCACTTTTTTCTGTCTGTCTCTCATCCATTCTTTTTTTTCTAGAAGTTTGATGTATTTTTTTTCTTTAATTTTATATTTCTATGATCTTGGTACAATTGATGTTGTTGTTGTTGCCGTTATTGTTGTTGCAGTTGTTACTGTTACAGCTGTGGTGATTACTGTTGCTATTGTTACATAAATTTGTTTTACTTTGTGTATATTGTTTACAGCAGCTATTTATCACTATTTCATCTGATTAAAAAGTATATATATATTGACACACATATATGCATACATTTACGCATACATATATGCATGCATGTATGCATATATATGGATATCATTCTCTCTCTTTCCCTCTCTAAGGATATACACACACACACACATATATATATATATATATATATATATATATATATATATATATATATATATATACATATATACATAAATTTCTTATATCTTTCTATCTGTCTATCTATATACATGTGTGTATATGTATGGGTATGTGTGTGTGCATGTGTATCACCATCATTATTTAACCTCTATGTTCCATGCTGACATGGGTTGAAAAGCTCGACAGGATCTGATGACTCCATGAACAACATAGTGGCTGCTTTGGCATGATCTCTCTGACTGGATGCCATTCCTAGCACTAACCACCTTACAATGTGTATTATATGCATATGTATATATATATATATATATATATGATCTCACGCCCAATTATCCCACCGCAGGAGCTAGTTTAAAAGTCTGCTCTGCTGCTCCTCTTGTAGTAATCCCCTTATTCCCTAGCTTGAAACTGACACCCCACCGTACTGAAGCAGCTGGGGTTAGCTTCATGCTAAGGGGTGAGGGGAACTGCATGGCGTCCTTAACTGTATGCAGTCGACACTGTAAAGCGTAGGAAGGGCAGCGAGCCGTAAGAACCATGCCAAAGCAGACATTGGAGTTCGATGCACGTGTTAGATTGAATGGATGTGTAACACACTGACCAATTTTTCTCAAATTGAACAATAAAAGATTTGGAAGTGTTATGTGTTTGTGGGGGAAATTCAGCTTCAAATCGGGGGGGGGGGGAACTTTTATGGAACTTTTTCCAAAGATGCAATAGATTTATGAAATGAAGTGTTTGAACGATACACAATATTACGAGTGGCTCCATCGTTTCAAATTGGGAAAAACATCCATTGACGATTATTCCAAATATTGGCGCACTTAAATAACAACAGACAATGATTACATTACAGAAGTCCCAGCTGTGATCCCTGAAAATCGTCACTTGTCTGTTAGCAAAGTTTCTGAAGAAACGAGAATCTGTAAAAGATTCTGACTCAAAAAAATTAAACGATAAACCGAGAATGCATCGTGTTATTTCAAAATGTATGTACAAAAAGAACTGTTTCAACGTTCGAATGCTGTCGAAAACTTTCTGAAAACAGTCCTAAAGGGTTCTCGAAATGCCGGTGTACGGTTTCGTTATGTCGAAACAAAAAAAATCCAGTCGTCATAATGGATTAGATTATCGTCACTGCGAACAAAAACATCAGATTCTTCAAATGTAATGGTAACATTGATTATTTTTGTATTAGGAACATACCGTTCATCATGAAGCTGTTTTTCGTAGTCAGTCTATCAATAAAGAGTTTGATAACCTGGAGCATTTGAGAGCATTTGTGTAAAAGAAGAAGCCTGAAATATGGACAAATGAAGCATCAATAAAATACCATGACTTCATCTATTTACGTGTCAGTCATCTGCGATTATTTTAGCAAAGCACAAGATAACACTTGTTTCTCACCCTTTAAACTTCTGTTTGTTACAAAAGTTGTAATCCACGCTGCTAGATCACAGGTTTCAGATGACAGAAGAGATTTTATAGAACTGCAAGCTCCCCTTGAAGCCGCATTCAAGGAGACGTTTCCGAACTAGAGAAACTGCATCCATGTCGGTGTATAAAAAAATGGGGACAACTATTCCGAGAGAGACAAGTAAAATAATAATTTTGTCTTAAATGTTCGATTTCTTTTTGAACAGGAGTATTAATACTCTTCTCTCTCTTTACACACATACACACGCACGCACGCACACCCATGTATATATATATAACTTACTCTTGTGCTGATTCATA
>NC_068990.1:40103490-40107553 GCF_001194135.2 Octopus bimaculoides | reverse complement strand
ATATATATATATATATATATACATATATATATATATATGTATATATATATAACTTACTCTTGTGCTGATTCATATACAATACGCCAATCTACTTTGTGTACACGTTGCCACAGTGTACATAACTGCTTTCAATGAACTACATGCCCCAGAAACAGCTGTAAAGAATTAGCTGCACTTTCAACTCTCATACTTGTGTGTGTGACTAGTGATTCACGGGATTCTTATTTACCCATCTTGCTTGAATTAACAGAAAGACTATTGTATGAACTTCTTGGTTTTGTACCTCTCCCTGAACTTTCACTTCCCAAATTCGCTTGGCTTTCTTCTAAATTTGCATATCTTTATATTCTCTTCTTACAACTACCTATTCATCTTTAATTTTAATTTATTATACACACGCACACACACGTACGCATATATGCATGCGTGTGTATGCATGCACGCGCGGACATATATGCATGCGTGTGTATGTATGTATGAAAACCAATCTACCACGACCTGTTAACTCCGGAAATGTTTACGATATATTAATCCAATAGGTAAATAAACAAATAGTTTCAACAATACAGCAATATCTTTGTTTACATCATGTCTTCTAATGACATCCTTCCATTTATATCAAGCATATCACATATATCACACTTATATAATACATATATTATCCAGCAGTTCACAGAGAGATATGACATACAAAATATTACGTTATACAACCTGTTGTCAATATAAAGATATTCCATACAGAATTTCACCAAATTACATGACAAGTGTTAATAAAAAAAATATATCACATAGGTTATAACTACTGAAGTGAATGTAATGGATACTAGGATGCATATACACCACACGTGTTAATATATATAAAGATAGCACACGCTATCTTTTATATATTATAAACTTAAATTATATGACACGTGGAATATAAAGATATCACATACAACCACCTCAGATTAAATGACAAGAGTAGTGATGGTGGGGGTGGTAGTAGTGAAGGTGGTGGTTGTGGTGGTGGTGATGGCGGTGGCAGTGGTAGTGGTGGTAACATCAAACAATAGCGGTAGCAACATCTGCTACAGCAGTTTCTTTTCCAATCTCAACACTAGTACCAGTCACCGCCATCTCTTTCAAACTATCACCGCTACTATCATCACTACCAACGCAACCACCTCTAACCATCACCATTTAACGACGACAACACTAACAACAACAACAAATTTTTTATTGACAACTGAGTTACTACAACAACAATGACAGTGACACGTTATGACAACAACACTTAGAACAATACCAATGCTATTAACAATAATGTTAATGAAATCTTAAATTAATTATTATCTATTTAATTAAGATTGTCATGGGATAGAGTTTGCAGAGTGTCGTTCAGTATTTGGTATGTTTCATTGTAGGTTGTTAATTCAAATAAATCTCTGTGAAGTTATTTGAAGTATTCCCATCTCTGATTCCCATCTCTGATTCACTCCTTGATTATATACTCCCTACATCAGTTATTGACCGTATTCTTTAGTTTTGCTTGGGAATTATATCAATTTTACTCAGTTCACTTTAATTGTATTCGCTAGTTCAGCTGTTGACTACCGTATTTCATAGCATATAAGACACGCAATTTTCCTTCCAAAAAAATGTCTCAAATAATCACCGTGCCTTATATACCATGCTGAGTCTCTCATAAACTAATTTTGATCTTGATGCTCACTGCTATAGGTTAATTTTAACCCAGACCCTCTCTCTATCTGGCTTATCTTCATAATATTGATATTTACTTAAACATTAGCTAAGTACGCTCTCTGATCAATAAGTATCCAGACTAAAGCACGCAGAGTAAAGCCACTTGGCAGAGATTGACCTTGATCAGTGTTGTGCATGTGCACTAAGTTTTAACGTTCTAGCTCACATCTTCTGATTACAGCAGTGCTTGGAAAGAACGTGTGTAGCATGTGATCCTCGCATTGACCATGACAGAAAGTTGAGCAGAGAATCTGCTTCAAATTTTGTTAAAAGCTTGGCGATACCTGCTCAGAGGCCTACGCAAAGTTGCAGAAAATGTATGGAGAGGAGTGTATGAGCCGCACACAAGTGTACGAGTGTTTCAGACGTTTCCAATATGGTCGAAAAAATGTAGATATCGACGAACGTTTTGGGAAACCTGCAACCAGCATAACTGAAAAAAACATCGCAGATGTGCAATGCAGCTATGAGGGGAAGTCGTTGAATCACCATCCGTGAGTTATCAGAGAATGTGCAGATTAGTTACAATTCAGTTCAGTCCATTATCACTGAAGATTTGGGTATGAGACGCGTGTCTGCCAAGTTTTTGCCAAAGCTGAGTTGTGATGTCACTGATGCCAAATTGTATTGGTCTTTGCCTTTCCCTTGGAT
The DNA here is from genome assembly GCF_001194135.2 of Octopus bimaculoides. NCBI lineage: Eukaryota > Metazoa > Mollusca > Cephalopoda > Octopoda > Octopodidae > Octopus > Octopus bimaculoides. The sequence continues at coordinate 40,105,159 of NC_068990.1, read as the reverse complement.
AACATCAGTGGCATGGAGAGGGGAGGCTGGTATGCATGGGTGACTGCTGGTCTTCCATTAACAACCTTCCCCGGACGCAAAATTTTTTCCCCATGAGAGTTCCGGACCCCAGTACTGAACTCATTTGCATACAGCCAATCAGAGCTCACCTTGACCTTATTGTCAAGTTAAAAAACACACTCTCAAGACGAAGAACGCTGTTGTAAGTCGACCGATCGCCAAGTTATGCCTGATAGAAGGAAACCTATTATTGGATTTTGTTAGGGCCCCATATGGTAAAGATGTGGACGGGAAAAATGTGGGTATAGGGTGATGCGCTAGCAACCCTCTCCCCTTATTGTTTTACAAAGTAAACTACAACATAAATAACTACGCAGAGGTAGCCATAGTTAAAACAAGAACAAGAACAACGAGCTTTATTAAAAGAGAAGAGAAGCATGGTCATTCCTTACCCAAGTGACCATATCTTATCGCCCATCACTTGTTATGCGCTCATAAATTAGTTTGATAAGTTGAGCTCTGATTGGCTGTATGCAAATGAGTTCATAACTATGGTCCGGAACTCTCGTGGGAAAAAAATTCGCCGCCCGGACTTGTGCCTCGGAGAAGAACTTTCTAGGTGCAATCTCATGGTCATTCATGACCGAAGGGGATCTTTACCTTTTTTGGTTTTGTTTTACCACCACTACCATCATCATTGCCACTGCCATTACAACCATGGCCACCTCTTAGACAACCAGCACCACTATTACCCTCACCACCATTATTACCACCTCCACTACAATCAGCATCATCATTACTAATGTAATTGGGCGGCTGAGTTGGCAAAACTGCTAGGATGCCGGATGAAATGCTTATTGGCTCTTTGTCCGGGAGAAATGCTTAGTGGCATTTCGTCCGTCTTTACGTTCTGAGTTCAAATTCCGCAGAGGTCGACTTTACCTTTCATCCTGTTGTGGTCGATAAAGCAAGTACCAGTTTGGCATTTGGGTCGATGTAATCAGCTATCCCGCTCCACAAAATTTCAGTCCTTGTGCTTATAATAGAAAGAATTATTAATGATATAAAGAAACAACTGCATTTATAAAAGCAGCAGCGACAACAACAACAACAACAACAACAACAACAACAACAACAACAACAACAACAACAACAACAGCAACAGCAACAATTACAACAAATATAACAATGGCAACAATACTAACAACAACAGTAACAGCATCAACGACCACAACACCAAAAGCAACATTGGCAGCAGCAGCAGCAACAACAATAACAAGAACGATAACAAGGCTGGTAGCAGCAAGAAGAAAAAAAAAACCTTACAGCAACAACTGTAGCAGTAACAACAACAACAACAACAACGGCAACAACAAAAACCACAGTAACAACAACAACAACAACAGCAGCAGCAGCAGCAGCAACGACTACGATAATAGCGGCAGCAACGAGAACAATACCAGTTAGAACCCAAATCCTGAACAGATCAATAAAATTACAATAGAAATACCATTAAAAATTGGTGTTTAAGTGATTCAGCTGGCCATCTTTGTGATGTATGGGATATATATATTATGCGTGCGTGTATGTGTTTATACCTCCATCTATATGTGTGCGCATGCGTGTGTACATACCATTCATACACACACACACACACACGCACACACGT
>NC_068990.1:40101979-40103192 GCF_001194135.2 Octopus bimaculoides | reverse complement strand
CACACACACACACACATATATATATATATACATATAAATATACAGATATTACTTTTAAATACACACATACACATATATGTATGTTAGTATGTATATATGCATGTATGTAGGTACGCATATATATATATATTGTGTGTGTGTGTGTGTGTGTGTGTCTGTGTGTGTGTGTGTGTGTGTGTGTGTGTGTGTTTGTATGTGTGTGTTGCGATCTTTGTATTATAGAACTGCAATTATGCAGGCATGATGTGTCTCCAGCACTACCACCAATATCATCACTACCAACATCACCACCGCTACCTTCATCATCATCATCATCACCATCATCATCATCATCATCATCATCATCATCATCATCATCATCATCATCATCATCATCATCATCATCATCATCACCATTTTTATCTTTTTTAATGTCTGCTTTTTTTATATTCGTACGAGATAGACAGGTCTTTCCTAACACAATCAGACCATATTTTGCAGTTTCTCACCGTGTACTGTATCATCTTGATGTTCAGCATCCTGAGATCAGCTTTCGCTGTTTCGTCTCATATCTTGTAGTACTTTTCCACGTCAACAAACTCATCCCACTTTGATCATTCTGTACTTATTTGCCCAACCATCTCACATGCATCTCAGTTTCCTTTTTCCCCTCGCAAACCACATCTGATTTCTCTGAGACATATTTCTACTCTCAGCCCATTTATGTTCCTCGTTTTCCTGTACAAACATTATAAATGTAGCTGACCGTCTCTGCTCCAACTTTCCGCATTTAGTGCCCATGACCGACTACCATGCAATATCACACACCATACAATTTACCTAATGTGTGAAATTTTGGACTGCATCAATGATTCATATATCTTCATGAAACTTAAGTAGCCATTCAGTATCTTGTGTACTACCATACTTTATAAAGTACATTTGTAACTCTTTTATGAATAATGTTCTCAATATTTGTTCGAAGTATACATACATACATACATACATACATACATACATACGTACGTACGTACATACGTACATACACAAATACATACACATACACAAATACATACACACGTATATATTGTTCTATATTTGTGAATTAATGAACATTTATCTTCCTACAAATTTATTATTAATATGATTTTCTCCAATAATACAGACATATGTATGAAGCAGACGTTTCTATATATACATACATACATACATACATACATACATATATATATAT
>NC_068990.1:40099776-40101742 GCF_001194135.2 Octopus bimaculoides | reverse complement strand
ATATATATATATATATATATATATATATATATACACATTCATATATGTGTATGTATGTGTGTGTAAATCAATATATTAATATTAATAGATTTACATTATTAATAGCAATGTGAAAAAGCAGTGTGAGGAAGCAATCATGGCTATCGCTGGTGAAAAGAAATGTTGCATGTGTGTATCTATGTGCATGTTTTATGTATATATATGTCTGCTTGTATACATAAATACAATTATATGCATTTATACATACACACGCATACATGTATAGATTATTATTATTATTATTATTATTATTATTATTATTATTATTATTATTATTATTATCATTATCATTATTATTATTATTATTATCATCATCATCATCATCATCATCATCATCATCATCATCATCATCATCATCATCATCATCATCATCATCATTGAGTAATAGAGCAGTGCATGCCATCAAAGTGACACTGGGGTAAAATATACGAAGACCAATATACCCATCATGACTACCCATCTGGTAAGGGTACACTAGACACATGCATCACAACCATATGTGCGCAACATGGTGATCTCATATCAAGATAAACTGCGCACGACCTTGCAGGTGGGACCCAGTTGAATTTTTCCTCAGATCGAGTAGTCAATCCCGTTCAAAATGTCCCTGAATAAATGTTGTTTCGGGATGTTGAACGAAACACCCATGTTTCCAGATGTGAATTATTCAAACCCCAAAGAATTCCTCTCAACACGTGGCTATGATGCTCCCCCACTACTTCCCACTACTTCTGCCCGTGATCAGAGATGCACATATCGTCAGCCACCAAGGGACAAGCTCAACTGGTTACGGTCAAGCAACTGACAAGCAAATCTGTGGTATTGAGCAGAATATTTGCTGTAGCCTATCTTTTATACCAAGATAAATCTATGTACATGATAATACTTCCAATGAATTAAGATCAGAAGCCATGAGAGCCACTGTCTGGTACTGCATCAGGGCTTATTATTAGGTTGTTTCAAATGAAATGTCGTATTTGAAAGGTAATAATAAAATGTTTCAGAAGTGTTAGAGAACTGATTTATCTAATCAAGGTATGATCCATGTTCATTTATGACGTTTACCCAATATTTCCCTATGTCATATATTCCATCTTTAAAAAAAAAATATTCATCTTTTGCTGTGATAAACTGTCTGAATGTTTCAATTACCTCTTCTCTTTTGAAGATACTCAATAAACACAATGCCTTTTGCATCCTCCAAAACAGAGGCCATCGCTGTCCATGCAGATGAAACGACCTCAGTCTTCTTTGGAGCAGGTGAGGACGGGTGCTTTCACAAATTTTGTTCCTTTTCAAGTGAGGTCGCTACAAGTTACTTTTAAAGTCTTCTTTGAACAGACATCAGTTTGTCTGGAAAGAAACAATGCAGTTATTAATAAAATAAGTTGAAATGAATGCATACAATATTTCACAGTTCTAGCATTACTCCTTAATAGTCAGCCTATGAAATTTCAGCTCACACTCGTATATCATCGTCCTCATTTTTCACCTATAGTATATGGTGGCATGATGGCCTTTGTAATACCAACATCTTTACAAACTCTACCGGGTGAATTATTTTCTGGCAAGAGAAGAATTATTTTCGGAAAGAGTAGAGTTCTCTCAAACTTTGCTCTCTCTCTACGCGATTTTCTAATTACTTTATAGAATGTACTAGATGTACAGGTATCAATTCATTACGGCCGTTTCAAGTGGCTCCTTTAATTGATTAAGGAAAATATTACATCAATTTGAAAGAAACCGTTCTCATCAGATGACAGCTTAGACGTCAAACAAAGGATATAGCCATTTTTTAAGCATATTTATATCAATAAAAGAACTCAAAATATTTGCCTTGTTTCTTTGTCATATTTGTGGCGGAATGAGTTTAGAAAATAATGCATACCATAATTTAGAGAGTAGCAGAGAAAATAGTGTGTGTGTG
>NC_068990.1:40097033-40099281 GCF_001194135.2 Octopus bimaculoides | reverse complement strand
TATATATGTTTGTTTGTGTATGTGTGTTTGTTCCCCAACATCGCTTGACAACCGATCGGCAAAAAGAGACCAATAGAATAAATACTAGGCTTACAAAATATAAATCCCGGGGTCGATTTGATCGACTAATGGCAGTGCTCCAATATGGCCACAGTCAAATGACTGAAACAAGTAAAAGAGTATACATACACACACGCACACATTTATATAGGAAAAAATAGAAGTTGAAAATGCACTGAGAATAGCTAAAATATTTTTTGTTAATGTATTTGAAGCTTTAACCGGTTTCACAGTTTACATTGATTTTCAAAATGCTCAAATTGAAAGACGTGTCTTATGTCGCAGCTGTCTTGTTTCTGACTAGTGTTTGAAGTCTGCCCTTTTTTTTACAGGGGATTCATGGCTCAAATTAGTAAATGTTTTGTAGTATTTAATTTCTTTTGTAGTATTCAACATCCATAATAACTATTGTACTTTCCTTCTCTGCTTCCTTAATTATAATCTCGTTCTTGTTTTTCAGTTCGTATATAATATCCCATTCCTTTCGACTTATATTGGGCTTGATCTTAGGCTGTGCAAGTTCTTTATAACGGAAGACAGAAATAAAATCACAAAATTTATCTGAAGCTTACCTTTCGTAGGCTTGTAATTGCTCTGGTTTCTTACGATTTAATCGTCCCTGATTTCTTTATCGCACAACTCCTCTGCTGGGCGTAGTTTTCTACAAAACTGTGAAATGTTGTTCTGTAATTTCACAGAATTCGGGTACTACGGTGTTTGGGTAAATTTTCGGTCTTTTGACAAAATATTAATTTCTTCGACCAAGAAAGTTTTTTTTTTTTTTTCGATAGGTTAATAATCTTCGGTTTGTACGATCTGGTGTCGAGAACTTTGTCGGTTGGATCTAAAAAAGGATTTTTTCAAATTTTCCTTTTTCTGCTATTTATATATCCAAGGACATTTTTTTCTGTTAACTTGTGGTCTTTCGTTTCGATTTTGTACATTTGTTGTTCTGAATTGTTTTTGTTTCTTTCTGTAATTGTCTTTTAAATCGATTTTTTTTATCCATTGTGTATGTCTTCGGTTTTAGGGAAAGTTCAGTCCAGTCGGACAGAACACTTCGATTGTTTTAGTTGGATTATTTTGTTGTCAAAAAAGTCTTGAATTGTCCTTATGGAATTGGTGGTGACTATAATTTCCATATTTAGGTGTTTGATTAATCAATTGTGAATGGGGTTTGTGGATTTTAACTTTCTTTAGGAATGGGTTCTCGGTAGAATACTTGTTTTTAAAATGAGATTCATAATTGGTGAACCAAAGAACGCTTCTGTCCCACCGTTCAAGAGATGTTAATTCCTCGTATTCACATTTTTTTTCCAAAGTTTAATATTATTTTTTCGGCCGTTGAATATTTTAAACATTTCTGTTTGCATTTATGCATCAATCATTTATATTTTTTCTTCGTTGGAATTTACTCTTAGCCGTAATAGCTGGGTTTCCATTCTGAATTTGTCACGAACCATCTATTCTCTAAGTTTTGTTGTTGCTCGGGTTCATTATCGATAAGTTTTATTTGTGGTTTCTTTGGGAGGATGATCGGTGTTGAATTAGGCCGTTTCTTATTTATTTCCGCTTTTCTATTACTTTAAATAAAGTTCCAAAAGGCAAATTTACGGGCTGTGAAGTTTTGGTTCCTTATATGTTTAATAGTGTTTTCGATTGCAGAGGTTTCTCGTTGCAGGCTGATGTTATCTTCTTGTTCAGTTTTGGATTTTCTTCCGACTTCTGGAGCATCACTGTTTCTATAGTTTTACATAACTGGTTGAGGGTTTGGATAACTGCTGTTTCTTCCGTTTCATATATATGTATATATATACATATATTATGAAATATATTTGCCACTTAAATGTGGCTAACCCTTAAGGGTGGATGCTACTGTAGCCTGTAGCCCCAGGAAGACATCTCCTCCAGCTATCTATTGACACACTTTCTGTGCCCTGTCAGTATTTGCAAAGGGAAGCCATCCTTCCCATCTCCGACCTGACGTGATACACACGGACCCGAGATCAGTGACTTTTCATCACTGGAAAAAGGATATACATATTTGCATTGGGAACCACTTTACATCGACAACCGGTGATTGTCACACGCTGATGACGGGTCAATACCCAGAAACTCGGGTCCGTGTGTATCACGTCAGGTTGGAGATGGGAAGGATGGATTCCCTTTGCAAATACTGATAGGACAC
>NC_068990.1:40076104-40096500 GCF_001194135.2 Octopus bimaculoides | reverse complement strand
ATATATATATATATAGAGAGAGAGAGAGAGAGAGAGAGAAATAGACTAGAATAGAATAGAATAGATAGATAGATGCATGCAGTGATGTAGGTAGATATGCATATGTGTGTAATTGAAATGTTTCAAATTTGGGCACAATAATCAGCAATTTTAGTAGGAGTGGTAAGCTGATTACATCGATCCCAGTGCTCAACTGATACTTTATTCTATCGATCGGGAAAGGACGAAAGGGAAAGCGGACCTCGATGTAATTTGAAATCTGAACGTAAAGAGCTGGAAGAATTGACGCTAAGCATTCTGTCCAATGCCCTAACGGTTTCTGCCAGCTCACCGCCTTGTGTGTGTTGCGTGACAGGCAATGCTGTTATACAGTTTAAGAAGAGGAGTAAAATTAATTGATCTACCTGAAGTAGATAGTGAAACACATATAGTGAAGGGGGAAAAAGAGATAAAAGAAGAAAGAAAGGAGGATTCAGTTTACAATTCTATTCTCTTCCCCAAGAGCGTATTTTAACAAACAAAGAGCACATTTTAGTATTTACATGTAGAGTCCTTAATACTTCATGTCCCCTACATTTGCCATTGTAGATACCCGTTATTTCAGTTTCCGTTGTTCGGCCTTTCCCCTACCCTTGTACTTGCTCCACCCATTCATGATACCCCCCCCCCACACACACTCTACATTGTCGACTGCGTATCTTTTGTAAATCTGAGTCATCTACCACCTTATACACACCTGCTCACACCGCCGCCACAACCATCACCACAACCACCACGACCGCCGCCATGATCGCCATCACTGCTGCTGCTACTGCCATACCCCACCTCCACTATCACCACTGCCACCTCCCTTACTCCACCACTACCAGCATATCATATTGCTGCCACCACCTACACTTCCATACTCCGTCTGGTCCCTCCCTCCCAGTGTTCTTGGATGATCCCTTCTACTAACCTGTCTCTAACGCGTGTGTGTGTTTGAGTGAGAGAGAGAGAGAGGGAGAGAGAGAGAGAGAGAGAGAGAGAGAGAGAGATGCCATAATGTAACAGGTATCTTTTATCTCTTTCTTCCTTCCTCCAGGAAAGGGAGTCTGCGAGAAGGTTGGGGGTAGTGTCATAAACTATCTTAACTACTAACCCCCCACCACCACCACCACAGAGCCGAATTGCTGTTGGATGCTTGCAAGATGGGCGTGCGGTTGATGACAGAGTAGTAGTAGTAGTAGTAGTAGTAGTAGTAGTAGTAGTAGTAGTAGTAGTAGTAGTAGTAGTAGTGGTGGTGGTGGTGTTGGTAGTAGTAGTAGTAGTAGCAACAGTAGCAGCTACAGCAGTAGTAGTAGTAGTCGTAAGTGGCACCGGTAGTGATGTCGTTGGTGGTGACGGTGATAACAATGGTCGGTAGTAGTAGTAGTAGTAGTAGTAGTAGTAGTAGTAGTAGTAGTAGTAGTAGTAGTAGTAGTAGTAGTAGTGGTGACGATGATGGTTATGACTATGTGATGGGGGTAACGTGATACTGTTGAATAATGACAGTAGTCTTGGCGGGACTGGTGGTGACGGTGTTGGTAGCGGCGACACTGGTGATAGTGGTGGTGGTGGTGGTGGTGGCGGTGGTGGTGGCGGTGGTGGTGGTGACGGTGGTGGTGACGGTAGTGGTAGGGGTGTCTATAAAAATCAATAACAACGCAGAAACTAACCGACCGCGACTTTTGTTTTTCCCCTCACCTTCTAAGCACATCCCCAATATTTGCTGACACCTTACCGTTTACCTGTTCACCATACAATTCTTACCTATTTACCCCCTTCCCCACCCGACAACACTACATCTTGATGTCACCAATTGTCGGATGTAAACGAAGAAACAGTTTACAGTAAGAACAGAAGCTAGTTGCGGGTTGGAGATGATGAGATGGATACCATGTTAGTATATCACTGCAGTTGTACTAAACTACACTGTTCTATGTTACAAACTACTGAATCATATACAATACTTCGTACCTTTTCCACCATGGGATGCGGTACTACGAGCTCTGTTATCATACGACACCACGTTTTCCAGTTTTGAAAATAAGACTAGAAGTGTAGGAATACTACATTACCCTTTTCCAAACTGCTGTGCTACTACTACACTCAACAATACACCATACTATTTCTATGTACAGTGCAATACTACTAATGTACTTTCGATACACCATACTATTCCTATCCAGGCTGTAACTCTATTATTGCACTTAATATACACCGTAATATTTCAATCTTGACTATTGCACTTACGATACACCATACTATTTCGCTCTAGCATTTTTTCACTTACGATACATCATACTATTCCAGTCTCGATTGTAACCGTACTATTACACCCTCACTGCTTCACAAATACCGTATTTATTGGAATAATAGTCGATCCTTATTTTTGGCCAAAATCTGGGAATTTTCCATAGACCCCGTATAAAAGTCGACCCTAGTATTTCACGAACAACAGGACAACACTTGGGCGTCCAAGGTACCGTATTATCCTGTACATAGAAATGACACTGTTACAAAATTACTGTAGCCTTCTCTGTAGGTGGAATTCTTGGCGCTTGTAATGGAAAGCTCAATGCTATTTAATAGCGAGTGCTACACATCTGTTGATGGGTGCTACACATCTGTTGATGGGTGCTACATCACCATTGCAAAAATGTATGCACAGGTATGCTGCAAGCCTGCATATATCTTGAAGCACAATAAACACATGCATCATACACTCATTGTTTACATGGTGAGAAACGTGTTTCACATATAACATTATTGACAAACACTGGCAAACGCCACTGTCTGAATTCGTACAAAGGTATGACTTTGACAAGCCTAAAAGCATTCAATTAATCGCTAGATCAGTGGTTCCCATGCGACCTTTATATTTTCCTCATCTCCAAAATACAATAAACACATGCGTCATACGCTTGTCTGTTTCACAGACTGCACTCTCGGCGACCACAGCAAGCACCACTGCATGAATTCGCACAGAGGCATGACTTCGGTAAGCTTAAAATCATTTAGTTAATCGCCTGATCAGTGGTTCCCAAACGTTTTTGGCCGCGGAATCCTTCGACATTATTTTTAAAAGCGTGGAACCCCTGATAACTTTCAGGGAACCCTGAGGTTTTGCAGAATACATTTTGGGAATCCTCGCTCCAGATTAACAACTCTACACCACATTATAGACATTTACTGGTAACTGCACATGAGAGCTAAGCGGTCTTGTTTACAGGTTTTGTTATTTACAAGGACGCGTGTTTTGAAGCATAGTATTGGTAATATTACTGTGATTCATTGTGTTCTTGTTTTTATTTGCTAAGAGATCAGTTGGGCCTCTACTGCTGATACGGTACTTCGGATTCTCGCTTGAATTTCAACCCCTCAAAAGTAATATCCATGTAATAATAATCGACCCCATAAATTTGACCTTAAAAAAAAGGTCTAAAAAATTCGACTTTTAAAGGAGTATATACAGTAATTAAATCCTATAACAGCACTACAGCTGCGCTAATACTGCACTACATCGTATCAAACCGTACTACAACGCTACAATTACCCTAGCCCAGCAATGCTCCTGTCGACCTAACTCCACTTCTGGAACAGCATATCTGAGGTTCGTGACTTGTTTTACTGACGAACCACATAAAGCTGAGACGCGATCAAACCTATTTGGGGGCTGTACGACCATGACTACATTACAAAACACACTGAGTCAGATCATATAACATCACTGCAACTCTCACAACACCACACTGCACGACATCATTGCAAGCTACATAATACCATCGGAAGACAAACAACACTATCGGAAGCCACGCGATACTAATGGAAGCCACACGATGCCACCGTAAGCCAGACAACACGACTGAAAGCCATGCAACACCAATGGAAACCACACAACACTTGTGGAAGTTACACAATTCATACTTCAGCATTACAAGCCACATAACTCCTGTGGAAGCTACACAAACATTATAACTCAACATCACAAGCCACACAACACCATTGAAAGGAACACAACACCACGCTATGCAACAACCTTACAAACGTCACTGTGTACAATACATACCATACAATATATTTACTAGTCACAAAATAACACACCGTATAACATTGCCTGCCACGCAACAATAGCGTGTATTGAAGGATTGCAAGTGCATTAGAACAGATCATTTCGAATTCGAAATTTACCTTCCATACGGTCTCCGGAAAAGGCAGCCACATTTCTCTTAAATCATGCCCTCCTATCTTAAAAGAGGGAAGGACAGGCTGGATAAATGTAGTCGTAGATATACGTGAAATAGATACTTTGTTTGTGATTGAAATGCATTTTATCGTAGGTGCGATTGATCATAGTTGATCTGGGCTTAAACAATAGCAACAATGACGACGACGACGACAACAACAACAACAACAATAACAACATCAATACGTTATAAGACAACATCATGGCCTGATACCATAACTAGTATTATATAATCACATTCATCTCGATACATACATATTTCCACAGACCTGCAAATTTACAAAATGTACACACGTACGCATGCACGCACGCACGCACACAGACAGACAGACAGACTCACACACACACATATGCACACACACACACTCTTAAAGGCGAGCTGGCAGAAACGTTAACACGCCGGGCGAAATGCTTAGCGGTATTTCGTCTGCCGCTACGTTCTGAGTTCAAATTCCGCCGAGGTCGACTTTGCCTTTCATCCTTTCGGGGTCGATTAAATAAGTACCAGTTACGCACTGAGGTCGATATAATCGACTTAATCCGTTTGTCTGTCTTTGTTTGTCCCCTTAGTGTGTAGCGCCTTGTGGGTAGTAAAGAAATAACACACACACATACACACACACACACACTCTTTCACATAAACGCACTCACTTTGCTTTTTGTCTAACTATGAAACTCTGGGAGTTCAAACTCAACGTTACCAAGGTACTCTTAGCTATATAGCTGCGTCGACCACACATATGTAACCAAGTAAAAGCTTCCACATGCACATTACATATACACAAACGCACACACATATAGACAGGCATATAGAAACGCTCGCAGACTTATACATAAATACATACATACATGCATACATACATACATACATTCATACATTCATACATACAAATAAATAAGTTGACTGAGACAGACAGATGATAGATAGACAGACAAATAGATAGATAGATAGATAGATAGATAGATAGATAGATAGATAGATAGAGAGAGAGAGAGAGAGAGAGAGAGAGAGAGAGAGAGAGAATCAGATAGATAGATAAATACATGCATACATACATACATACATTGGTAGATTCGATTTATCAGAACAAAATTTTAAAAATTGACTAGTTCACTGAGAAAGCGCTGCATGGATAGTTGGCGCTGTTTTATATCCAATAGAAAGAGCCTTGTTTTTGTAGGAAACCAGCTTTTTGTCAGTTGGAGAAAAATTTTAAAAAAATAAAATTTGAACATCCATCCATCAATACATCCATCATCTATCCATCCATCCAATCACATACACACATGTATAGGTAACCATAAAAAAATAACTGCTATCGAGTTCATTCACATGTTTCAGTACAAAGAATACTAACGGGCCATTTTCCTCAAAATCTCTCCTAAATGTATGAACAATAAGCCCGACATTGTTGTCTGGGATTAAACCAAAGGTAACGTTCGACTGTAGACAATTGCCCAACGGATGTGAACATTGCATTGCAAATCAATAACCAAAAACAGCTTCAGTTCTTGTAAACCAGCAATATGCCTTCCCAAATTATAATTGCTAGTTTACATGTAAACGCTGTTGTACTTGAGTTACCAAATATTAAAGCATTAATATAGAATAAATAATATTAACCATTTAATTAATGTCGTACTTTCCTCACCGCATAGATATTTCTCACTGAATTTTCATTGACCCTTACATTAAATGTGAAAGCGCGTATCCTTTAGGTTAGGTTGTTGATTTTGTCATAGATTTGATTCTCGCTGTTCTTGCACAAGGTATTTCATTATACCGTCACGACTGAAATTGTGCATCAGCGATAGCAGGAGGGAATAACCATTAAATGGACTGTTCAATGGGAAGGGTAAGTCTCGTAGTTCCAGTTGCTTCAACGCCACAGAAACCGGGATATGCACGAGCCAAATGGACCAGTAGGCTCTGGTTAGACTATAACTTATAGGCTATTTTTTTCACACCCACTCATGTACATTAATTTATATTTATTTAGTGGTGCTCTCAATACTACGTCAGCAAGTACAGCTAAGTCTACAGATCGCTGTGAAGGATAAATACCGCCAAAATATGTTGAGAGTTGTAATCCATACTTGATTAAGTGCTTGCTATAATACTGTCAAGGACCATAGTACCTTTTACCCACAACATTGGAATTTTTACTTGATGCTGACTTCAATAATCTTGACTAGTTGGGGATTTTTAGCAAAGTAAAAAAGGTTATTTTGAAGCATTCTGTAAATGCCGTGTGTAAGCAGAACAAAGAAAATTCTAAGAGATTTTTCTAAAATGTAGCATGTAACTCTAGACTGTTGTTGAAGCCTGTACAATGATGGTGCTTTGTTTCTTTGTTAGCGACCGAAGCTCTTTTTGTACGAAGAATTCAAAGAATTTAAAACACAGATACTTATATGGAAGCACGTGTACATACGTGCGTACCTGCATACATACATACACACATACACACATATATATATATATAATGTGTATGTGTGTATATATATGCATGTATGTATGTTTGTAGGTTTGTGTGTGCATATATATAAATCAATATATATGCACAGACATATTTATACATCCTCTGCTATACTACTTCTGCATTGTCATACATACATGCATACACATATATGAATAGAATGATAATACATACATACATACATACATACATACATACATACATACATACATACATGCATACTTATATTCTTACAGGCGCATGCATGTTCATACGACCTAAGTAGAATTCCTATACGTTGTTGCACGACCAGCTACAAATAGCACAAATATCTTAAATCCCACCACCATCTTTCTATAAATATTGAAGGACAAATTGGATAATATATGAGATAAACTGTCTCAAAAGGGGAAAGTGAAGGTTAGGATGATTTTGAATAAAAAAAATTGATCAATCAGGTTTGACCTAGGGTTAAACAGTAGCAGCAAGAACAACAAAATACCTACATATATAAATATAAACACGCATAATGCAATGATACATACAAACATACATGCGTCCATAAGACAGTCATACGAAGAAATATCCATAGGTACATGTACGCATAGTGTAGATTAACTCTGATCAAAGCATAGGTAAGACTTATGATCGAAGGTCTTCCAGTGATCACCTTCTCATCTCCCACAGTATCATTTACTGCATTTTCCCGAATTTAAAGTTGTTGTGGTTTGGGGTAGATTTGGCTTGTATTTCTAGCCAGTTGTGAGACCACGTAGCGGTTCCTCTCGTTGGTAAATAATGCATCTAACTGGTCAATATATACGTGAGACATATTATTGTCTTTGAACGTTTAGAATTGTATATATACACATATACACCGATATCCAATCCCTTATGTTTCTGTCTGTCTGTCTGTTTCTGTCTCTGTCTCTCTCTCTTACACACACACACACACACACACACACACACCCACACCCACATATTTACATGTATAATATACGTAAATATATTTACATGTGTGTGTGTGTGTGTGTGTGTGTGTGTGTGTGTGTGTGTGTGTGTGTGTGTGTGTGTGTTATAGTAAAGCATTCTTTGTATATTTGTATGCACGTGTATAGTGTATACACACATATACCTGAATACGTTTCTATTGTCATATTCCTGTATCTAGCATTTAGACTTAGTTTGAAACAATAACTTCTCTATGTCCGTTAACATTTCAGCAATTTACCCTCGTGTTCTAACTGAAATCGTAGCAGTGGAGCGTTGTTGCCACGTTTTACTGTGGACTGCGAGGAATTATGGAATAATGTTACTGATAAAAATCACCAACTCTGTATTTAAGATTGTTTAACCTTCTATTCCTGGTCACTTTCGTATTTTATTTTTGTATGATTGCCATATTTGAGAGCTGGTTTATGGTTTGTATGTTATTAATAAAGCTTTCTCAATTAATCTCCTATATAGAATGCGGACTTCTCTATAGAATGTCCTATTAATTAATATTCTCCCAACTTAAGGCGGTGAGCTGGCAGAATCGTTAGCACACTGGGCAAAAAGCTTAGCGGCATCTCGCCTGGTCTTCACATTCCTAGTTCAACTTCCACCGGAGTTGCCTTTGGCTTTCAACTCTTCAGGATCGATGAAATAAGTACTAGTTGATCACTAGGGTCGACGTAATCGGCTTACC
This sequence comes from Octopus bimaculoides, assembly GCF_001194135.2. Lineage (NCBI taxonomy): Eukaryota > Metazoa > Mollusca > Cephalopoda > Octopoda > Octopodidae > Octopus > Octopus bimaculoides. The sequence goes on along the minus strand of NC_068990.1, from coordinate 40,088,087 downwards.
CTCTTCCTGAACTTACTGGCCTTGTGCCAACGACTTTCCATATTCACCTGACAAATGTCCTTGACAAGGCATAGTCAACTGACGAGAAAATATCGTAAACGTTTAACAATGAATAATTTATATATTTACATAGAACTTTGTGTGTGACATTGGTTGCTTAATCGACGTTCCTTGGTTTGTAGTTTCGTGTTGATGAAGTTCTTAATTTTGGCGTTTTTGCAATATATTCTTAATTTGTAATAATTAGATGTGATACACGTTGTGTTCTGCTTTTATGAGTTTCTGTTTTTAAATAACGTACTCATCCATTGTATAACTAAGATGCAGGAACTAGGTTAATAAATTATAGTATGCGAGATTCGTGTGTTTTGATTGGATGATGTGCATGTTGGATCTGTACTGATAAAATCGTTCTAGTATTGTCCTACAGCCTGGTCTACTAACGTGTTCTACACACACACACACACACACACACACACACACACATATTTGATATACATTTGTGAATGAGTTTACGTGTATATGAACTATACACAGACACACACATATACATGAGTATATTTACATATATATATGAATGAATATATATAAATTGTACACACGCACAAACATATATACATGCGCGCACACACACACATATACATACATACGTGCATACGTGCATACATACATATATAATAAGAGAAAAGAATATGGACATAATTTGGTTATCCTTTAATCCAGTTGTTACGTGTGTTTCAGTATTCGGCAACACATGACGTCACACTACAGAAGCAACCAATGGGTGCAGCTTGTACGGCAAGAATGAACAAACACATCGTCTGACAATCGATAACGATACACACACACACACACACATATGTACGTATACACGCACAAGCACACACACACACACACATACACACACATATATGTACGTTCGTACGTACGTACACACACACACACACACACAACCACACACATGATGTAGTTAAGTTTAAAATTTTATTTAGCAGATTCACCAGAATGTCGGATAAAATCCATTGCGATGTTTGTTCCGGCTCTCAGAGGTCTGATTTCAAAACTCATTGAAATCAACTTTACCTGTTTTTTGCTTTCGAACCGGAAGGGACCATTCAAGTAGCAACGGTCGGTTCTTGCCCCCTATTTCTCTTCCTTCAGAATCGACTAAGCTGCGCTCTTAGAAGCACAACACTGCATGTGATAACTCATAGTTTCTCTTCTCTAGCAGAGACCGAGAGGCCAATTAATAACCTTTCCCCAATAAAACTAATATACGAAAGATACCACCCAACATGGATCATAATCAAAGAATGATTATGTTTAGGAATAAACTTCTTTTCAACACCAGCCCTGTACGATACTGCAAATATGTGCCCTGTTTAACATTGTCTCGAAACAAATAAAAGCTTTAAACGGAGTCTAGACAGCTTTCTTCAAAGAATACCAGACAAGCCACCCATACCTGGATACAACTCACTCAATAAGAACTCACTACTTGAATGGACCATAGACAAAACTTGACTGTAAAAAGGATTTAGATAATCCTATCACGTGGTGCTATTAAGTTAGACATAGCCTGGACCCATCTTTGGTCGAAACAAATCTAAGTTTATCTAAGTTTATGAACCGAAGTTAAGAACATGGTCACTCCATCCTGCCAGGTATAAATTTTACCTTTTAGGAAGAGGAACGGAACTTTGGTCGTGCAGTGCAATAGAAACTGTCCATAAATATTTCTTGGCATATTTGGTTCCATTATCATTCACTTCGTTTAGAAGGACGCGGCTGAGTAGGTATTGAAATATTAATGGATTTATAAACGCCATTGTCCCAAATTAAGCATAAAAAAGACTAGGGTATATATATGTATATATATATATATATATATATATATATATGCACGCACGCACATATATAAATTTATGAAAAAGATTAAACGCGAACACAATGGTATTATTATTGGATGTGTATGTGTGTGTGAGTGTGTGTGTACATACATACGTAGATACGTACGTATGTTTATACATATATGCATACATTAATACAAATATATAAGTATACATATGCGCAGCTCACATACACACGCGCGCGCACACACACATATGTATACGTGTATATACACATTTAGGAGCAGATCAATCCATTGTATCGATCTATCCAGTTTCCCAGGTGAAAATTCACTTTAAAGTTGCACATGTTCTATAGATTTTGGTTTTTTATTTAGGCTTTAATGATAAATGACAATAATAAACAACAATAATAAAAAGAATGAGATATGAAAAACCCACCACCACCATCACCATCACCACCACCACCACCACCACCAATCCCAAAAACAACAACACCAGCTGTAACAACAACAATTGAATAAAAGGCAAGATCAACTTTAACAGTAATGGCCGCAACCACTGCTATCGCCGCCGCCGCCGCCACCGCTGCAGCCAGTACCACCACCACCACCACCACCACCACCACCACCACCACCACCACCAGAACAACAACAACCACAAGAATAAAAACAACCATAATGACAAAAATGAGAGCAACAACTATATAGTGTACCATCATTATCATCCTCCCTTTCCTACTCATCATCATCATCATCATCAGTAGCACCAGTAGAAGTTAGTAGTAGAAGTAGAGGTGATGATAGTTGTGGTTGTTGCTATAGTAGAGGTGGTGTTGGTGATAAGAATAGTTGTAGTAGTAGCGGTGGTGATTATTGTTATAGTGGTGGTGAAAGTAGATGTAGTAGTGGTCGTGGTGGTGTTAGTGATTGTGCCGGTGGAGCTAATTGTAGTAACAGTACAAGTAGTAAAGCTAGTAGTAGTAGTAGTAGTAGTAGTAGTAGTAGTAGCAGTAGTAGTAGTAGTAGTAGTAGTAAGCAGTAGCAGTAGTAGTAGTAGTAGTAGTAGTAGTAGTAGTAGTAGTAGCAGCAGTAGTAGTAGTAGTAGTAGTAGCAGTAGTAGTAGTAGTAGTAGTAGCAGTAGTAGTAGTAGTAGTAGTAGTAAGCAGTAGCAGTAGTAGTAGTAGTAGTAGTAGTAGTAGTAGTAGTAGTAGTAGCAGCAGCAGCAGCAGTAGCAGCAGTAGTAGTAGTAGTAGTAGTAGTAGCAGTAGTAGTAGTAGTGGCAGCAGCAAAAGAATAACCACATCAACAACAGTCATCTACCACAACATGAACACCGAAATCAACCGCTGAGGTTTTTGGTCACTCGGTTTCCTCGTTGGCTCGTTCTACCAGAAATGGTGTGAAGCGGAATCAAGCGGAGGAGGGAACAAACCTATCTCCTTGTACTGCTCCCCCCACTCCCATGATCGTACCAACTCTTCTTTTTCCAATGCCATCTATTTTTAATTAATCTTAATTTAAACTTCGGAGATTATTTCCCACTACGTTTGTTAGTTATTAGCATAAAAATCGGTTCTTCTCACAATGAATTAAAACATCTTGCTTTCTAATATTAATTTTATTAGTAGTAACTCCATGAGAGTTATCCTCTCAGGGACAGTTGGTATTGTTATACACTGAGCATGCATCACAGAGAGAACCAATGTCAGTGGCGACTCGTGTACAGGCACGGAGGAACGCGAATTTCTTTCCTACTATAGTTCCGGACCCCAGTAATGACCTCATTTGCATACAACCAATCAGATCTCACCGTGACCATGTCAAGTTAACAAACACACTCTACCAAGTAAACTTAAGACGAAGAACGCTGTTGTAAGTCGACCGATCGCCAAGTTATGCCTGATAGAAGGAGACAAGCAATTAGATAGATTTGCATCTATACCTATTATCGGATTTTATTAGGGTCTCATATGGTAAAGATGTGGATGAGAAAAATATGGGTGGAGGGGGATGTGCTAGCAACCCTCTCCCCTTACTGTTTTAGAATGTAAACAACAACATAAATAACTACGCAAAGGCAGCCATGGTTGAAACAAGAACAAGATCCACAAGCATTATCAACAGAGAAAAGCAGCATGGTCATTCCTTACCCAAGTGACCTTATCTTATCACCCGTCACTTGTTATGCGTTCATAAATTAGTTTGGTAGTTGAGCTTTGATTGGCTGTATGCAAATGAGTACATAACTGGGGTCCGAAACTCTCGTGGGAAAAAAATTTCGCCTGCGGAACTGCAGCACCTCCTATTTCCGCTTAATATTATCGTTAACATTCAATATAATGAGTCTTTTTGCTATAATTCCTACTTTATGCTTGTACATTATATAATCCTTAAACTTAATGTCAGTAGCCATCCCTTAATTTACGAAAAAAAAAAATACAAAAATCCTTGTATAGAACTGTGCGTTCCACAGTTCCAGCGACGCAGTGTTTGGTTGCTGTGCGCATGCTCACATGTTCAAGATAGGAAGCTTCCCCCTTGGGAGAGACAGCACTGTCGTTTACGCAGTGCCCACTCTTGTGTGCTGGTGAAATGTAGTGTTTCTTATTGATTTCGCGTGTATTGTGCTTAAAAACGTGTTTATATTCTTGAATGTGATAAAGTGAAGAATTAGATTATTATCCTGCTTCCAGCGACAGTGTTGCTGCCAGGATTTGAAAAATAGGCTAGATCTCCGCCCCTTATTTTGTGATTTAGGTGTTCTCTTTTTTTTGAAAAACAAGGGGGAATTCGCGGCGGTGTTCAGTGAACAAATTAAACACGCTACTCGGCAGTGGCTAAAACGCGAACCGATGAAGTTTATGTATAAATTATATTTTTATATGTTTCTTTCCTTTAACACAATATTAAGACAACGGCAAAAATTTTTTTGAGAACCATTCTATTAGAGACGATTGATTGCTTCATCATAAAGCCAGAGTTTCAAGTTTTTGATTACTAGCATGCGATCAGCAATGTAAACTGCGAAAGTTTTAAGCATGTTTGCCAAGAAATGATCTTGAAAATAACCAAGAATGGCAAATGTTCATGAGTGGGACAGCAACTGTTCAGTTTGCAGAACAGTTAAGAAATGTGTTCGTTACAATTCATCATGTCCACTCTCCGTCTGAGTATTTATATTTATACATGCAACACGACATTCTAGTTGAAGATTTTATACAGTGCTAAAGAGAAACAATAACTACTGAAAATGAAGCAGGGACGAGCTTTGATTATATAAGATGGGACAGTAGATGATCAATTGATTCAATATAAGCGTTCAAACATTTATTATGGTTTTGCTAGCTGCAGCCTATCAGCTACAAAATGAGCCCGTTAATTCAGATAAAATATATCGTTCAGTTGAAGATGATTATAATGATCACATAAATATGCTCAATAACGAATAGAGGATTGTTTGGAGTAAAAAAACAATGTTTAAACGCCAGCAATGAAGGTAGCCTGATATTTATTGATGCTCTAGGAGGAACAGGCAAAACTTTCTTGCTAAATTTGCTATTGTCTTATGTTCTAAAAAAAGTGGTGGGGAGGGGGGTGAATTGCATTTGCTACATTTTCAACAGGTTTTGCAGCTATGTTAGTGAAGCTCGGACGCACTACCCATTCTGGTAAAATTTACGTTAACCTGTCTTGAATCTTTAAATCGCACGCTCTTCAAGATGCAACAGATAATGAGTAACTTCTTCAAGGGAAAGTACAAGTCTTCGGCAAGGAATTTCGGCAAAGTTTCCCAGTAATCTGTAAAGCTCAACAATTTTCTTTAATTTATGCATACTCTCTCTTTACTTTTTTACTTGTTTCAGTCATTTGACTGCGGCCATGCTAGGGCACCGCCTTTAGTCGAACAAATCGACCCCGGGACTTATTCTTTGTAAGCCTAGTACTTATTCTATCGGTCTGTTTTGCCGAACCGCTAAGTGACGGGGACATAAGCAGACCAGCATCGGTTGTCAAGCAATACTAGGGGGACAAACACAGACACATATATACGACGGGTTTCTTTCAGTTTCCGTCTACCAAATCCACTCACAAGGTTTTGGTTGGCCCGATGCTATAGTAGAAGACGCTTGCCCAAGATGCCACGCAGTGGAACTGAACCTGGAGCCATGTGGTTGGTAAGTAAGCTACTTACCACACAGCCACTCCTGCGCAAAAAGATTTTCTATTTCAAGTCAATGCGAAGGTTTGCATATTCAGACAAATATAAGACTTCTCAATTGTTTCAACAACAATGATTTTATTGCATGTAATCGGCTAAACTAGTGGTTCCCAAACTTTTTTGGGCTGCCGTCCCCTTGACACCCAGGCCACATTCTTAGCGCCCCCACCCCAACTAACCATCACAAACATAGACCTCTTTCTGAAGCAAATTTAAAGCAACTGGATTTAACAAATAAAACTTAATCTAATGAATCATTATTTTGTTATTGTTATATGAATAGCTACCCCATTATCGCCCCACTTTTCTTCAACGCCCCCTTGGAACTTTCTACCGCCTCCAGGGGGCAATACCGCCCACTTTGGGAACCACTGGGCTAAAACTATCATGCAAAGGTGTTGCTCAAATATAGCAAGAGAAGGTTTCCAGACATTGTTAATACTGACACATCTTTCCATGCAGCCATTGTGATTCTGTTCTTCCTAACAGTGAATTCCAAAGAAAACCTGGTTTAATATGTTTATACCAATCTAGCAACAGACTTAGATGATGAGCAATGGATGTTTTCAAAAGCTCCTAACAGTGTGATCAACTCGATGAGATTATGAATAAAATTTCTGGAAATGTGATTGCACTGAGAAGCATAAATTTGGCAGCAAAAGATTCCAGGCTGTTCTTTAACCCACATAATTTTTGAATTCACTAAAATATAAGTAGTTTACCTCTTCACATCGCCAGAATCCAAGTAGGTGCTCTAATAATGCTCCTCCGAAACTTAGATCACAGAAATGGACACTGCTACTGAAGTTGATTAGTGGTCCTCGGTATACGGACAGTTTACTACAAGTCAGCAAACTTAGCGGTGTTGACACTGTAGGGCCGGATAAAGGCCAGTGGAGGCCCTGAACACTTAAAGGATTTTAGTGGCTCCATATACATGTAATTCAGACACTATCTTCAAGCACAAAGTCTATCAAAAGACCACTTGGATGCATCCTCGCACCAAGCATTGACACTTGTTAGATCACGTAATTACCCGCACAAGAGATCAGAACGATGTCGTGGATACAAGAATCATGAGAGATGCAGACTGCTATACTGATCACCACATTATAAAATTAAAAGTCGCTTTTTTCTTCAAGAAGCGAAGTATGAAAACAAAATGCTGACCACAAATTAAGCTAAACACCACTAAACTCAGAGACACCAAAGTGAAACAGGAATTTCAAGAACAACTGGATACGGCTTTGGAAGAATGGGAGGATATAGGAAACAAAGAACTTGAAGAAAAATGGAACATCTTGAAAATAACTACATATGAGACAGCTCAATTCAAAATATAAGCAATAAACCATAAAACACATTTTCCTTTTTCAATGTGAAGCAAAACTGACAGCAAAGTGGAAAATAATGTTTATTTTCGTATACTTTCTCTTTATTTATATCTCTAACGTTCGCCCCTACGTTTTTTAATTGCAAAATCTTTGATCAGATCTTCTCTATGACACCATGAACATTTCGAAATGTTATTTCCGATCGCATAAACCACGTCAATTATCATTTTAGCAAATTAAAGTGATTTCTTTTATGTCGTAAACTATTTACCATTTCTGTGGAGCCCACCCCCAACTCTTCTTTGAATGCCCTAAGCACGTGCTTATTTTGCTTAATGGTTAACTCAGTGCTGTGACGCTGGGAAAGTGAGAATGATTCCAGTGGATTTCTCTCCGACAGTCTGGTACCAATTTATTCAATTTAAAAAAAGATTTTAATTTCCTATAAAACCTGCTTTTATTATGTAGATAAACAAGAGTCAAGGACAAAGTTTGAAGAGGTGCAGAATGTATCTTTGGACTGTATTGTTCTCACACAGACAATAATGATATTAGTAGAGGTGGGCGATCCAACAATCATGTGAATATTCATAGATCAAAGAAAAATCAACCACGTCATCATAAATTCAGACTTTTGACTAGAAAATTTTTTTTTATGGAGAAGTTATCTAAATAAATGAAAATATTATTTTCTACTCTAGGCACAAGGCTCGAAATTTTGGGGGAGAGAGCCAGCCGATTAGATTGACCCTAGTACGCAGCTGGTACTTAATTGATCGACCTCCGAAAGGATGAAAAGGAAGATCGACCTCGGCGGAATTTGAACTCAGATAAAGACAGACGAAATACCGCTCAGCATGCTAATGTTTCTTATTTCTTTATTGCCCACAAGGGGCTAAACATAGAGGGGACAAACAAGGGGATTAAGTCGATTACATCGACTCCAGTGTGTAACTGGTACTTAATTTATTGATCCCAAAAAGGCGAAAAGCAAAGTCGACCTCGGAGGAATTTGAACTCAGAACGTAACGGCAGACGAAATACCATTAAACATTTCGTCCGGTGTGCTAACGTTTCTTGATTGCCCACAAGGGACAAACAAGGACAGACAAAGGGATTAAGTCGATTACATCGACTCCAGTGCGTAACTGGTACTTAATTTATCGACCCTGAAAGGATTAAAGGCAAAGTCGACCTCGGCGGAATTTGAACTCAGAATGTAACTGCAGACGAAATACCGCTAAGCATTTCGTCCGGCGTGCTAACGTTTCTGCCAGCTCGCCGCCTTAATAAATGAAAATATTATAGAATGCATATATTGAGCTTATAGAATATGAAATAAATTATGTTTAAATAAACACCTTTAATGAAATGGTATTAAAAGATTACTTATTTAGCCATTGCTGTGAAATAACACCGATATTTCAATAATTTATCCAAATATAGAAGCCTAATTAAACATTTATTTTGCAAAGACCCTTCGTATTTAAACTGAATCTACATAATAGTAATGATAGCACTAGCAATACATAAACAATTTAAATTTATAATTTTGATATTTTGCCATCGGCAAAACGACGGTAGCGAACTAATAATTATAACTTCATTTAAACTGGATCTTGAAAACTAATGCAATTACATTAATAATCTTCCATAATTAGTATACTTCACCTTCATTTTAAAAAAAACGACACTGCATTTGTCAGCCTGACACGCACGCACTTGTAACACACACGCACACGCACACACATACACATATACACACGCATGGTGGAAAGCAACTTGTGTTTGAGTACGCCCATTTCTTGGTAAGTTGTAGATTGCTTAGTTGTTACCGTGGAAACCATCAAAGAGAAGACAACCATCTTCTTGAGGCTGCTGGTCAGCTTCAGAACTTGGCGTGCTAACTCTGGAAAAAGCTGTTGTAAGGTGCTGCCGAATCTCGCCATCACCATAGTTTGAAAAACGTAGCGCCCAATATCCCAAGTCAACTGCTTGCCGGTTTGAAATTACATACACCTAGCTGCTCAAGCCTGTATATTCCACTTCTTCCCACCGCTTTTAATTTTTCTTTATCAGAGTGTATTTTCCAAGACGTTCCTGTGGGAACATTATTATGAATGAAGCGTGTGCAGTACGGCACTCACTTTTCAAACTGTACTGTTTTCATTACGATGACCCACTATTAACCGCGACGATCCTCAGGATTTTTACATCATAATTTCCATCTCCTAGAGAGAATTTCTCAAAAGAACTAAGGGTCCATTTCTCCCAGGTGGGCTTGAATCCCTATTGTTCATCACGGGTACTTCTACATCCCCATGCTATTGCTAATCTCTCTGAACCTACGCTGGGTTCATCCATCCTTCTGACAAGTGTTCTACTACGTTTTCTAACAATTCTTCTTACCAGACAAGATTGGTAGGGGACCGGTTGGAACCGGTTTAGTGGGTGGCTGATGACCCAGCCTTGCAGCAGGTTAAACTGGACTACACGTTTCCAAAGCACTCGTGAGCATCCCACATCTCTCTCACACACGCATACATACATATATTAATGGATATATTCATACACATGTATGTACAGATGTATATGTATATATGTATGAATGCATGTATGTCTGTCGTTATGTATTTATGTATGTGTTCACTTCACTAATGTTTGGTGTGTTTAGTTTATAGCTCAGTGTTTTCATAAAGATACCAAAGCAGAACTCTGGCCACCAAAACCCATTAAATCCTGTCGTTATTAGACATCCATTATGACATTGCTCCAAGGTATTTAACTCCGAAAATAACACTGCAAATAAGTATTTATTTTTGTTGCTTATCCATTGAGTTAACGTCAGCTCTGATCAAACTAACCTATGAGAAATACTTTCCAGCCATGACCATTATGTATCTTTTTTTAATTTCTGGACTAGATAGTAGTGTGCGATTTGACCAAGATTTGGTTGCTATTTCCACTAGTTTAATGCACCATGCAGAGGTTTCGTCAGCTCTATCTCTAAGTACGTATACAATAAATCAATATAGATCATCACCCTGCACTGTCAAAATTATCGAACTTTCAACAATTTGAGATGGAAATTTCTTTTCTATTTTAAAGTAATAACATTCTAATCTACATTTGTAATCCTTCACCAAAGCTGCTCCTATTTTCTATTAGGGAAGCTGTATCTTTTACATGTGACTCCAGCAGGACCGCAGTTTAGTACTGGGTTTCATGGTGACACGAACTGTTAATCTCAATAGTGGTTTCCAGGACGTTGTCACAGTATGAACTCTGGCTTGCAACAAGGTTAAGATATAAATTGAATGTAAAGTTATGTTTAGAAATAAATTTTTAAAATCTCAAACAATTGTTTGTTTAATCGAAAATATTTTTTTCCTTTTCTCTTTCTTTGTGTTGGCTTCTTGATAAATTAATTCATTGTTAACTTTGAAAATATAAATCAATTTTAGCATTAAACAGCAAACAAATCGAAATTATTTTTACATTACAGAAAATTTCTTTCATTCCTTTGTCGAAAACAGTCAACCCCTAACTCTGGCTTGCTTTATTGCCGCAGGGCTTTCTTCATTCGTATTCGTTAAGACCAGGAAATATTTTTGTTGGTGCTCTGAATAAATCTAATGGAAGCCTCAGAAATTTGTTGCAGTTAACAAAAGGAATTTTGTTGTTGTCTTTATCAAATATCATAATAATGAAGCTAGATAGAATGTGAAAGATATACAAGTTGAGAGAAGAAGAAAAAGGAAAAGAAGGACTAGCAATAGAAAAACAATAGAAAAACAAAGAAAAACATGCAACAAACTACTATTTAAGAATAATCCTATAATTAAATGGATAAGGCTTAAGTTTAGATTAAAGATGGATTAAATTGATTTATATAAACACACTGTTAGAATGCTTCACTTGTTATAGAAACAACTGGAAACGGAGTTTAATCTTAAGATTTTTTATTTCATAGTTGTTGTCACTGTTGTTGTTGCTGCTATTGTTGTTGTTGTTGTGATTATTATTGTTGTTGTTGTTGTTGTTGTTGTTGTTGTTATTATTATTATTATTATTATTATTATTATTATTATTATTATTATTATTATTATTATTATTATTATTATTATATCAAATCGCCAGAGATTATATTTTGTATTTATTGTTTTGTTTGAAATATTGTTAAACCTCGATTTTATGTATCTAGGAGAGTTTTAAGGTTTTACTTTTGGACTTTTTATTAATTTTTTTTTGTATAATGCTTAGCTGCACTTAATTAATCTTTGCTGATTAGTGATTTATCAATGTACTGGCTGAATGGTTAGGTCATGAGTTCAAGCTATGTCAAAGGCGTTATTATAACATTCGTCATCTCCTCCAACCTCAACTATTCACCACCCACTAACAATAACCTTCTCTAGTTCAATCTAACTTCACTGTTCTCACACATAACTGTTGTTAGTGGTTCAATAATGGCACAACTGGATTGTTTCAAACCCTTAGCTTTCTCTCTCTTTCTCTCTCTTTCTCTCTCTCTCTCTCTCTCTCTCTCTCTCTCTCACACACACACACACACACACA
>NC_068990.1:40073367-40076050 GCF_001194135.2 Octopus bimaculoides | reverse complement strand
ACACACACACACACACACACACACACACACACACACACACACACATCTATTTCAAAGTTGTGAAATAAGCTTTACGAATAATGGCGACGAAAGACATTGAACTAGCGATACGTTTGCTCCAGTGAATGATGTGAATGATATAAATTTACAGACTAATCCAACACATGCTGGCGTCGAAAGAGAGATGTCAAAAGAGTAAACAAAAGTCAAATAAAAAGAGGATGAATTATAAATTTAATATTCATCGGTTAGTTCGGAACGTGGGGCACTAGCTCATTTTTAGTAAAGTATCACAGCGAAAACTACGAGTAAAATCAGTGATATTACTACCAGGATTAAAGCTTTTATTTATCTTCGTGATTGGACAGATTGGACACAAATGGTTGTGTCCAGATAAATCTGTCACAAAGAGATAAAGTTTTGGTGAGGAAGCAATGGTAAAAAAATTGTTATTATTTAATCCCAATTCTGATCATGAAACTCTAACATCCAAATCATTTCAATCGAGATAATTCTGTCTTTAACCCCGTTAAGTTATTTCTTGCAAGTTGAGCGACCACGTAGTGGCTTCTTCGCTGATTTTATTCACTTCTTTTTCATGGAGTTTCTGAGGAATGAGATGCAACAGAGGTGAAGGGAAAGGAAGGTGAGGCGTGTTCGAATACCAGTGTAGCCCTGCTTACTATAAAGAAGTAACAACATACGCCGATAAAACTTCATTCTGAAGATGATGCTGTGAATGTCTATATACGTTGATTTAGTAGATAGATCTATGATTAAAGTTCATTGCAGCGATGACTTTACTGCCTTACCGTCTGAAATAGTGTGTCTCAGACATGATACAAATGTAAATTTGTATGGTGTTAAGGTATGCGTTGAGAGAGATTTGCTTTCCTTTTCTAGCAGGTCGGTAGACACTTGTGTGTTAGAATTTCAGCCAGTAGTAGACGAGATGCAAAATGGATACAAGACATTGGTCCAGCGATTGCAGTGTAATATGGAGAAAACGCATGACTCTCTGCTGGTCTGTAGTGTCCCAGGATGTAGTCTAGGTCACGATTTCCTCAATGACACGAGGGTAGAATAAAAGAGAATGTTCTGGCGGAACTGTTTAAGAGGCCATTTGGTTTAGTTTGGTTAGTCTGTGGAAACATACTGTGTTATTATCTAATTTATTGATGTGTGAACCAATATATTACAGGAAAAGGGGAAATCTGGAAGCAAAATAGTATGGATATAAGAGAGTAGAGGGGTGAATAACATTTGGGAATCATTTGTCTGGCGCATGTACATGTAAATGTACTTCATATTTTTGTTTAATAAACAACATAAGTTGTATGCCGTTGACTAATTGTACGTTGCGTTACAAGAGACATCTGGAGGTCAGCAAGCGATAACAACAACTACATTATCACATAACATGGAATCTGTGGACAGACACATGCACACATTAACACATACGTTTATACACTCAAACGCATGTGGGAAAATACATCCCGTACATGCAATATTAAACAAAAGCCTAAATAGGATATCACTACTATCAGGACCCCCGCCGCCGCCGCCGCCGCCGCCACCACCACCACCACCATCATCATCATCATCATCATCATCATCATCATCATCATCATCCTCATCATCACTGCAAGTAAAAACAGCCCAACCCAATTATCGCCAATACCACTACTATGGTGCCGCCGCCACCACCAGTAGCAGTAGCAGCAGCAGCAGCAGCAACAACAACAACAGCATCAAGGACAATAACAGCTCAATTCCAATTACCGCCACCTCCACTGCCATACAATAAAATATTTACAAAATAATAAACTACAGCTACAGATGCAACAATACACCAGCCTCCTTCCCCGATGCCAGTTCTTTGTCAAGTCAAGAATGTCATAAAACTTCAACTTAACATTACATGTTATTTTCTCCATTTTCTGAACCGCACCCTAAATACACATTTACAGATGTGTACATACTCATACTTGCACACACACACACACACACACACACACACACACACACACACACACACACACACACACACACACACACACACACACACACAAGTACCATGTATGAACATATATGTGTGTGTAAGTGCGTGAATATATATATATATATATATATATATATATATATGTGCAATCATATAATCATACAAATATACAAATCACCCCACACATATGTACGCACTAACGTATATGTGCTGGGCGTATGTGTGTATTCATGTGCATCTATGTATCTACACTTATCTCATTACCCTAGCACGCAATAAAGAGGTAGCAACACACGCCAATAACACTTCATCCTGAAGATGATACTGTGACTGTCTAAATACGATGATAAAGGATTTGAGAGCTTTACTGTCCGAAAAAAACTGTCAAGAAATTATATAGAAAGTAAGAAAAGAAAAGAATACTTGATAACAGCGGTAAAAATTGCTTCAAAGAAAGACTGGTTCTCATATAAACCTCTTTCAATATATATAATTGAATAAGTTGGAGTCAACAAGATGGAGTACAGGTGGGCATTTATTCGTAATCACTACAATCGTTTCCACGCAACGTACTTCTCCAAGCTTGCAGGTATCTGAAATCTGAAGATAGACGAGATCTATACTGTGCTCTTCTACGTTCTTAACAGAATATAATATAGCTATATATATATATATATATAT
>NC_068990.1:40070687-40073347 GCF_001194135.2 Octopus bimaculoides | reverse complement strand
GGTTATGAGAGGTAATGGTGTCACTTAGACCCAAAGGTTTCAGGTAATGCTGAGTAAGTGCTATGGATAGACCATAGTTAAGCTCCAGGTTCGCTGATTATGCGAATAAGAAGTCCAACGTAGGTCATATATCAGCGTGTGTATATATAAAAAATTATTTTTCAGAATGAGATAAAAAACCAAGGCTGTGAAGAATTTAGAACATTTATAGATAGAAGGTCTTACAACTGTTTCCAAGATATTTATTATATCCCTTTAGAGGGGGTATTCAAGCAATGCGTTCTTTGATGATTGATGGGTTGGATGTGGTGCTGATGAAAGTCTAATAACTCTTCAAATATGCATATACAGTCCTTACCTATGTTTTCTCTCTTCGATCACATTATTCACATGGACGTATTCAGTGCTGGCTCTGAATTCTATAGAACATCCATGAAGATAAACTTTAAAATGAGGACATCGCACTGTTAACATAAAAACAAGACAATATTGACTCGTAAACATTTAATATTCTTTGTAGTAAATTATGGTTGCCAACGTCAATATGAATAATGTGGTCGAAGAGAGAAAACATAGGTAAAGACTGTATATGCATATTTCAAGAGTTATTAATCTTTCATCAGCACCACATCCAACCCATCAACCATCCAAGAACGCATTGTTTAAATACTCTCTAAGTTTAGCATTGTAGCACTATTTGATAGACCAATTAACATTTTAAACACATTCCTGGCAACTTAAATACGATCAATCAATCAATCAATCAATCAATCAATCAATCAATCTATCTATCTATCTATCTATCTATCTATCTATCTATCTATCTATCTATATTTCTTTCTCTCTCTCCCTCTCTCTCTCTCTCTCTCTCCCTCTCTCTCTCTCTCTCTCTCTCTCTCTCTCTCTCTCTCTCTCTCTCTCTCTCTCTCTCTATATATATATATATATATATATATAAGAACACAGAATACTGTGTTATTTACCTAGAGAGAACTTCTCATCTGGATTCGTGGTGCATAAAAGCACTCGTATTTATGTCATTGATAGACTAGAATCGTCTGCTACGATTGCCAGACCTTCCTGATTACGTGATTTTGCTCTGCATGGACTCCTCAGTGGCAGACGTCTGGAGGATCCATAGTAAGGTTGAATCACCTGACCTGGCAGATCCGGCAGCCATAGTAGACTGTTCTCGTCTGTCAACGATGTAAATACGAGTGATTTTATGCACCAGGAATCCGTATGAGATGTCCTCCCAAGGTAAATAAAAGCGGTATTCGGTGTCCTAACACACGTTGAGCTGGCGATAAAGATTGCCTGTTGGTATTGATATTTCTGACGTTTTTAATATCTCTATATAAGAAAAAAAGAAGTTGAAAATGCACTGAGAATAGTTAAAATATTTTTTATTAATATATTTGGGGAAATTTCGAACCTGGGTTCTCATTCCTAAGGTATTTTTCGATGTTATTATTATTATCATCATCATTATTATTATTATTATTATTATTATTATTATTATGATTATTATTTCAGAATTTTGGGGTAACCAAGCTCTTCGATTCCAGGCAGTGACCTGAATAATAATAATAATAATAATAATAATAATAATAATAATAATAATAATAATAATAATAATAACAACAACATCGAAAAAGACCTTAGGAGTGAGAACCCAGGTTCGAAATTTCTCAAGACACCTGATGAAGGCTGGAGAGCATATCAGCCGAAACGTTGTGTTAACAACAAACAAGATGAGGACAAATATTCGTCAAATGTAAATAATGTAAATAATGTACATAATTCCTCATCTCTCAAATATAGAACTGTAATTTTTACATTTTGAAAACATTTATTTTCTTTGATTTAATAACGAATTTTGAGCTTCAGATTTGAATTTTAATTTCAGTATTTCAATATCAGTAGTTTCAAGCAGTTTGGGGTTGAGAGAGGGGAAAATATCACCTCTTTTCTGCTGTTATCGATCAGTGGATTGGCTGAATCGTTAGAGCGTCTAACAAAATGCCTGGTAGTATTTGTTTCGGCTCTTTACAGCCTGAGATCAAATACTAATCCTTTCGGAGTCGATAAAATAAGCTACCAGTCAAGATCTGGAGTTGATGGTATCTACTGTAATCCTTCCCTCAGAATTGCTGGTATTGTACCTAAATCAGAAACCAGTATGTGTTCCTGCTCTTTACCCTTTAAATTCAAATCGCACTGAATTCATCATTGCCTTTCATCCTTCCGAAGTCGATAAAACAAAGGACTAGTCAAGTAGTGGGTTCGATATAATCGACTTTTCTCCTTCCTTAAATATCAACTAGGCCTTGTGCCTATGTTAGAAATAATTATCTATTCATTAGATTCTTCTCACAGTCACCAAACTCCAGGAAATCGTAACTGCCAAGAAGCTTACGACCACTTCGCAAAAACATACACACGCACATTTAAATGTGATTACTTCACAACAGCAAAAGCGGAGAAAAAATAAAAGCTAAACTAAAAAAAAAAAAGAAAGAAAAAAAATTATAGAGTTAAAAAAAATAATCGAATAGATAAAAATAAGAATGGAAATTTTCTTTTATTTCTGGCGAGTTCTTGGCGAAACACTTACAGCAAAGAACACATTTATTATGCAACAGAAACTCAGCTCTTAA
>NC_068990.1:40068291-40070273 GCF_001194135.2 Octopus bimaculoides | reverse complement strand
GGAATAACTTAAAGCAAACTAAAGCCCTTGATGCGCTTTTCTTTATTTTTTTTTTTTGTTCTTTGAACGACTTTAGAACTAACTTTACCAAAAATAGTGAGGATATTGCGTCTACTTCCTCTCCCCCTTCTTCTTCTTCTTCTTCTTCTTCTTCTTCTTCTTCTTCTTCTTCTTCTTCTTCTTCTTCTTCTTCTTCTTCTTCACTACCATTATATACTACTGCCTTCATCATCACTGTCTTCCTCATCGTCGTACTAGTCAGCAACATTAGGATCACTCTGTCCTCCTCTTCCGCCTCATATTATTATTATTATTATTATTATTATTATTATTATTATTATTATTATTATTATTATTATCATCATCATCATTTAATTATTCTAATAAAAGACACGACATCCATATAATGTGACCAAGTTGTTCAAATACATTCTTCTCACCATTGTTGTGTAGAATAATAGAAAGGATTATAGAGAAGTTATTGGGAACCAATAGAATAGCAGGGATTATGGAGAAGTTATTGTGAGCCAATAGAATAGCAGGAATTATAGAGAAATTATTGCGAACCAATAGAATAGCAGGGATTAGAGAGATGTTTTTGATGATCGAAGTACAGTGTTCCAATTTCAATTTCTATGAGAGCGATGTATTTCACATATTTGTAATGGCTTTGAAAAAGGTTTTGAACGCCTCTTAATGATATTGATTCTTAATTCTTGAACCTGAAGCATTCTGCTTCTGTAAGTAATGAACTCTATTAATATTATTATGGAAGGGATGCTGCCGAAGTTGATTTTGCCTTCCATCTGTTTTTGGAGACGATAAGATAAATATCAGTTGAGTAGTGGGTCCAATGTGATCGACTAACCCCTTCCTTCCAAAATTTCAGGCCTTGTGCCTACAGTCGAAAGGATTATTATCATTATGGAAAGGTAGCAAGGCGGCGAGCTGGCAGATTCGTTAGCACGTCGGACGAAATCCTTAACGGTATTTCGTCTGTCGTTACGTTCTGAGTTCAAACCCCGTCGAGGTCAACTTTACCTGTTATCCTTCTGGGATCGATAAATTGAGTACCAGTTAAACACTGGGGTCGATGTAATCAACTAGTCCCCTCCTCACAAATTGCAGGCCCTGTACCTTTCAGTAGAAAGGATTACGAAAGGGCATCAGTTGGTAGAATCGATATCGCATCAGGAAAACACCTCGCAATATTTTCCAAACTAAGACTTGAGATCGAATCTCACTGAAGTCAATTTTGCTTCTCATTTCTCCTCTGTCAATAACATAAGATACCAGTTAAAAACTGGGGTTGATAAATCGATTAAACACCTGCCACCAAACATATAGCCTTGTGTTTATTTTAGAAACAACTATTATTGCTATAAAAGATCAGCAGTAGGCAAATTCGGTGGAGCACCAGAATAAATACCTTGTGTCTTTTTTTAGTTATGTCTCTGTAGACTGTGATTTCAAATCCTTTCAAAGACGATTTTCTTTTCATCCTTCAGGTGTTTTTGAAATAACTACCTGTCAGATTCTAAGATCTAGCATATCGAATATGCAACTTCCACCCCATCTCACCCCACCAAATGTGTGATCGTTTGTCGAACTTAGAAACTATAGTTAATACTATGGAAGAGGTGGTGGGTGGCAGAAATAGATTATAGTTAATCCCTGTTTCCCGATGAATGGGCCAGCAAATAAACATTCTGAAGAGTACATGTTTTTTGTTTTTTAAAGATAACACACTTATGTGTACAATTTGACTCACACGTACAATTATATAAATCCATTCATATAGGCGCAGGAGTGGCTGTGTGGTAAGTAGCTTGCTTACCAACCACATGGTTCCGGGTTCATTCCCACTGCGTGGCACCTTGGGCAAGTGTCTTCTACTACAGCCTCGGGCCGACCAAAGCCTTGTGAGTGGATTTGGTAGACAGAAACTGAAAGAAGCCCGTCGTATATATGCATATATATAT
>NC_068990.1:40065302-40068056 GCF_001194135.2 Octopus bimaculoides | reverse complement strand
GTGTGTCCACCAAATCGCTTGACAACCGATGGTGGTGTGTTTAGGTCTCCGTAACTTAGCGGTTCGGAAAAAGAGACCGATAGAATAAGTACTATGCATCCAAAGAATAAGTGCTGGGGTCGATTTGCTCAACTAAAGGTGGTGCTCCAGCATTGCCGCAGTCAAATGACTGAAACAAGTAAAAGAGAGAAAGAGTAAAGAGTATACCCACATTACAATAACCGTAATAGATTTCCCTGAATTTTATAGCTGTGTTATCCATAGCGTTGATAGTGAGCACATAAAGGTTTAGTAAAATAAACTCAAACACACTCGATGCGATGAGCACAATAACTTTAATTAAGTCCATAACTGGCTATGTATGTCAAGTGGTTGATTTTTATTTAGCTGTGCAGTTTATATCCACAGATGGAAAAAGAAAGAAAATATTATTTGATGGTTGATTCAGGTCTGCAATGGTATGTATAGGGGAAAGAGAATCGTAATATTCCATTCTTTATTCACAACTATTTTTTTTTTATAATACCACTTTTATGTGAATCTTCACTTGTTGATCTTGTTTCTAATTAAATTCTTTAATTTCACTAATATCACAAAGAGATGTCTTAAAGATCCAGTCAAACCAGGTACCATCATTTGTCTTACCTTAATCCGAGTGTAGACGACTTTGGAACTCTGAGAAGTCTTTCAGGAATCATCTTATTGTTCATTAGACCAAACACCAACAAAATCGCATTTTGCAAGCTTACTGTTCTGCTAGTAACAAACTGCAGTTCAATTCGATATTTTTGGATGTGATTTATGATTCCTTCTTATTCTTATTAGACGCAGAATCTCGAAAATTATTGAAACAACTGGAATAAACCTACAAGTCGTTGGGCTGGTTGTTCTGTCTTACATTGGAATTAGGAATCTAATCTTCGGAGTTTGGAACGTAATCTCTTGTGTTAGCCAATGTAGAGCTCATATATGAGTCTTCAATAATTCTGAAGAATCAAGAGTTTTACAGAACCTGAAGAATTTCATCAAAACTATTTTGCTTTCTTCATCCATTGGAAGGAATGGCTTTCGTTTTTATCTCTCCCTGCTTCTAATTTATTCTATCTTTAGGTTGATGTGATAACTAATTCAGACTGTATCATACACATTGAAACTTCTTGCAAAAGGTCTGTTTTTTTACTGAATTCCCGAGTACTTTCTAGGAAATTATTTTAAGCGAAGAGAATATATATTTTTGGTCAATAGATTTTTGTTCATAGGCGCAAGAGTGGCTGTGTGGTAAGTAGCTTGCTTGCCAACCACATGGTTCCGGGTTCAGTCCCACTGTGTGGCACCTTGCGCAAGTGTCTTCTACTATAGCCTCAGGCCAACCAAAGCCTTGTGAGTGGATTTGGTAGACGGAAACTGAAAGAAGCCCATCGTATATATGTATATATATGTGTGTGTGTTTGTGTGTCTGTGTTTGTCCCCCCAGCATCGCTTGAAAACCGATGCTGGTGTGTTTACGTCCTCATAACTTATCGGTTCGACAAAAGAGACCGATAGAATTAGTACTAGGCTTACAAATAATATATTCTGGGGTCGATTTGCTCGACTAAAGGCGGTGCTCCAGCATGGCCGCAGTCAAATGTCTGAAACAAGTAAAAGAGTAAAAGAGTAAACCACGACTTCTAGAACTTAGAGTTGATCATCGAACGCAATGACTTCAAGTCTACAAAAGGTGTGGACACTTAACTCCTTTTGTTTCTACCTTATACGTAAATCGTTTACATCTGAACCAGGAGTCAAGCTCTATCAATGGGATCTTCGTGAGAGCTGAAATCGTGACATTTGAATCGGTAATGTTGCAGAATCATTTTAACTCTGCTTTTTTTTTAGCTTTAAAATTAGCTTCATAACAAATCGGACTACGTTTTCATGCGCGCGCACACACACACATACACACACCTACACACACGCATACACAAACACACACGCACACATACATGCAAATATATGCGTAAATTCCAACACAGCAGCAATATTAAGCTAAATGTCAACGAGTTTACGTGCACTCACTAACACAGAGATATGCTTATGTTGAACACACATGAAAACATTTAAACATACGCACATACATACTCACATACGCACAAACATGCTCGAGTACACATACTCTCATATACACATACGCTGAGAAAATCCTATTTTAATGATTTATTATTTAACCACTGCCCAAAATATACTTAAGATTTTCTCAAATTGATTTATTGTTAATAAGTTAGTACTTCTGCTTGCCTGTTGCAGCGTGGATTGTAAATTTATTTTTATAATCTTTATTTGACTAAGTTTTATTATTCATATTCAAATACACTTCAACTTAAATTAATTGAGAGCGCATGCAAAACACATTAGAGTATTAATTGCTTATAAAACGAAGTCATTACGTCGCACTGTTCTTCCTCCAGAACTATTAAATCGACTCCCTTTCCGCCCCCTCATCCTCTCTATATGTATATATGTATATATTTTATAAACACACACGTACATGTATATATACACGTATATACACATGCCTATTTCTACACACACACACACACACACACACACACACACACACACACATAACACATACATACATAAAAATTAGAACACCCACCAAGTTGAAACACGACCAACCAGATATTGTTGTGTAGGAGCACAAGAAAAAAAAAATGATTTGTTGCGGAAATCAGCTGCCCTTTTTATTGGAGCAACAAGATACATACCAACCTG
>NC_068990.1:40061443-40064754 GCF_001194135.2 Octopus bimaculoides | reverse complement strand
AGAGAGAGAGAGAGAGAGAGAGAGAGAGAGATATGTATGTGTGTGTGTGTATGTGTGTGTGTGTTTGTGTGTCTGTGTTTGTCCCCCCCCCAACATCGCTTGATAACCGATGCTGGTGTGTTTACGTCCCCGTAACTTAGCGGTTCGGCAAAAGAGACCGATAGAATAAGTACTAGGCTTACAAAGAATAAGTCCTGGGGTCGATTTGCTCGACTAAAGGCGGTGCTCCAGCATGGCCGCAGTCAAATGACTGAAACAAGTAAAAGTGTATTGTTTGTATGTATGTTTATGTGCAGATTTGTATGTTTTGTTTTATGTATGTATTATTTTGCATATATTTGCATATCTAGACATGCTCATATATAGTTAAATGACAAACATCTGGAAAGTTTTACAGATTTATACAGTTCCATTGATGGATTGGATCTGTAGTCTTCGGATTAGCCTTCTCCTTTCTGGTTTTGAGAAGCCTAACTTATCAAGATTGGTATTTAGACAGTGTGTTACATATCCCAGAGCCTCAATAATTACAGGTATAAACCTGAACTTGTAGTCTGGATATAGTAACTGCAGATTTCTCAATAGCTCAGCGTAGGTATTCTCTTTTTCACTGATCTTCAACTTTATGTTTACATCCGCTGGGCCGCTAATTTCCACTACTGTACGCAGTTTCTCTTCTCTATCCCAAATCCTTATAGTAGGTCTGTTGTGCTTACAGTTTATAAAGGTCTTCACTGGGAAATTCCACCAGTCCTCCTTTTTATTATGAGTGGCTATGGCTTCTACCATACTATGGGTTCTTATTTCTTTGTTCTCGGGGTTATCCTTCCGACGGATTTCATTATAGAGTGTCCTAGCTACATCAAGTCTCAGCGGTAGATAATACCGTGATCACATTTTCGGACAACTGCTTATGATGAGGGCGATATCTTTGGTGTTAACTCCACAAAGTCTGCACCAGTTGTCACATTTTACTGTTTTTCCTGCATCTCATGTGTATATGTATGTATGTATGTATGTATGGATGGATGGTTGGATGGATATGTATGTATGCATGCATGTCTCTGTGTGTGTGTGTGTGTATTATATGCGTTGACAGCCAAACAGACAGATGGTTGTTCTTATCAAAATATATTATCAAACATCTTTACTTAAGGTTTCTGAATATTAGTAAAATATAGATATTACTCCGACCCAGCAGATGTATTCTTTCACTCAAAAGTTCTTCTGTAAAATTTTCCTCCAAATTTCTTTTTCAAATCAAAGCTGCTAAATAAGATATGAAAAGAAAAAAAATCAGGTTTTCATTTCTATTTTGCAAGTAAACAGGTGGAGTTCGTTAATCAAATTCATTTTCTTATGGTTATATTTTTGTGAGTTTTTATTTTTAAATATGTATGTATGTATGTAAAATGTCGTATTTCGAAGAAGTTTTGTGAAAATTCACCTGCTGAACCATGATAAATTGAATAGCAGATGAAGTAATCTTTAATTGAGGAAAAGAAGTGAGCCTTCTGTTTGCCGAATTTATGATAAGCGGATGAAATTCGATGTACAAGATAAAAGTCTGGAAGATTTTGTTCGACTTAAAGAAGTTCAATGGTGATATGGTATCAAAATATTCGTTAATCTTGTAGTTTCTTAATGTTGGTGTCTGTGTAGAGGTGTAGACGACTGGAAGGTCCTTATCTGACGTAAAACAACATCAGCTTCGCACACAATGACACGCACATACGTATATACGTGTAATGTAAGTGCAGAGATATATGCGTGTACATGTATCAGTGTGTATGAATATGCATTCGTACGTATTTGTGTATGTGTGTGCATGAGTGTGTATGTGTGTGTAATGCAAAACAGTCGTTATTGGCTATAGATTGTTTTCGTGTGATTATGTATTAATTACATAATACATTTATCAGACCATTTTGGAGCTAATAAACAAAGAGTCTTCCTTCTTCGTGAAAAACGGTAGAACACTTCCGTTCATATATATATATATATATATATATATATACATATGTAGTTGTGTGTGTGTGTGTGTGAGGGGGTGCATGTATGTGCGTTTGTGTGTTTGTGTGTGTGTGTAAAACGAATGAGCATACATGCCTTCACTTATACATAGATGAGGACAAATTTCAATACAAATAACCTTTTGAGGATTCAATCTCGGATGTATGTGTATGTGATCAGAGGCAGCACTATCTCGGAGATGGAAGCAATTTAATATTGTAGTGGACACCTGGCCTTTCTAAAGAGTTAATAAAAGTTGTTGGAAAGTGAAGTATTTTATATCACTTGAAGAGGAAAGCCAGTCTTTGAGATGCAGTATTAATTATATTGAGGTTACGCAGTCTCTAGAACAGTTCTTCAGTGATATTCCTTTCTACGATGGGCACAAGGCCTGAAATTTTGGTGGAAGGTGCTAGTTAATTACATCGATTGCAGTGCTTGACTGGTTAATATTTTAACGACCCCGAAGGGATGAAAAGGCAAAGTCGACCACGGTAGAATTTGCCGCTAAGCATTTTATTCGGCGTTCTAACGATTCTGCTTGCTCACCGCCTTGGATCTTCAATGATATTAACAGCCTTTAGACTTCTTTCTAGTTGCGAACTTTTCCTGTGGGGAGTTGTGCTCTAATGTTGTCTGCACAGATTTGTGGGTATTGACTGTCAGTTTACGCTGTTCAAAGGGACAAAATTGACCAGTGTTTACTGGTGAATGACATAGTAGAGTAGGTCATCCCTGTATATCTGCTCCTCTGAAAGCCGTAGTGATGGTCATTAAGGAGCGCGAGAGATATCCAAAGTGATAGAGAAGATTGTTGTTAATGACTGGGATATCACCTCATAAATACACCCATCCAACCATATATAAATCAATCAATCAACAGGGAGAAAGAGAGGGGCAGGGAGAGAGACTATTGGCATATCTTTAATCTTTCGTCTTATTTCAGTCATTCGACTTCAGCCATGCTGGAGCACCACCTTGACTCTAGTACTTATTATTTTATACGTGATACTTGTTCTATTGGTTTCTTTTGCTGTGCCTGAAAATAATCAGCCGCAGTATGATGCGTGCAAACAGATGAATGAGTGGCTGTGTGGTAAGTAGCTTGCTTACCAACCACATGGCTCCGGGTTCAGTCCCACTGCGTGGCACCTTGGGCAAGTGTCTTCTACTATAGCCTCGGGTCGACCAAAGTGAGTGGATTTGGTAGACGGAAACTGAAAGAAGCCCGTCGTATATTTGTATATATATATATATATATATATATATGTATGTATGCATGCATGTATGTATGTGTG
>NC_068990.1:40059885-40061433 GCF_001194135.2 Octopus bimaculoides | reverse complement strand
ACATCGCTTGACAACCGATGCTGGTGTGTTTATGTACCCGTAACTTAGCGGTTCGGCAAAAGAGACCGATAGAATAAGTACTAGGCTTACAAAGAATAAGTTCTGGGGACGATTTGTTCGACTAAAGGTGGTGCTCCAGCATGGCCACAGGCAAATGACTGAAACAAGTAAAAGAGTAAAAGAATAAAGAGAGGGTAGCAAAGATAAAAAAAAAGAATGCTGGTACTACTATCTTTGTACTACTACTACTACTACTACTACTACTACTACTACTACTACTACTACTACAGAAAACATACGAACTACACTGTGAACAAGGAATCTCTAAGTAGTCTTTCAAGTCTGTTAGAAATGGCAGCCACTTCAAATAATTCTAAAACACACAACCTGCCTGCAACACAGAGCACAACACAATTCATTTTCAACTAACAACATCGAATCTCCAACACCCAACACGTCTACACACACACACACACACAAACGCACACACACACAAACGCACACACACACACACACACACACACACACATGTAAACACACACAGAGAAGATTCAACCATTTTAGTTTCTCAAACAAATTTCAGTTGTTCCTGTCCCCTTTTTTCAACGTACATAGCTGACCTCCTGACCTATTTTCAACATATAAGTATAACATCATTTCTTGACAACACAATTTGTTGACAAGAGAACGTCATTTACACATTCAGGCACCTAACACAATGGGAAGATAGAAGCAGTTTCTATACACAGCCACACCTGCCGTACACACTGTTTACGACTCAAGTACAAATTAATATTTGAAAGCTCAATATGACCAAACCAAGTATACTCCCTAACTTTTTTTTATCCCCTGCCCACTTTATTATATACATAGAAAAACACCCCGCAATTCTAGGAACGACACATATGTACCCTCATAAAAGAATGATACGAATTATCCTTCTTATCCTTCTTATATATGTAATAGGACAAAGCCGAGTAAAAAACATTTTGAAATCTTTAACATTCACCACTTAAACGTAGACCTTTTAAGCATTTATCATCACGCAGTTTTCAACGTAAACGCACACACACGCACGCGCACGCAGACGCACACGCGCATGCATACGTACATACATTGTTGTCGTTGTTGTTGTTGGCACTCCGTCGCTTACGACGTCGAGTGTTCCAGTTTATCCGATCAACGGAACAGCCTGCTCGTGAAATTAACGTGCAAGTGGCTGAGCACTCCACAGTCACGTGTACCCTGAACGTAGTCCTCCGGGATATTCAGCGTGACACAGAGTGTGACAAGGCTGACCCTTTGAAATACAGGCAAAACAGAAACAGGAAGTAAGAGTGAGAGAAAATTGTGGTGAAAGAGTACAGCAGGGTTCGCCACCACCCCCTGCCGGAGCCTCGTGGAGCTTTAGGTGTTTTCGCTCAACAACAACAACAACAACAACATTACAACGGAAACCTACAAGAATGCTCGATAAAATTCGGGGCTAAAATATGATGAATAATATAGACGAATATTTTCTGCAATTCCAAGTTTTCTAAGCACTTC
>NC_068990.1:40054261-40059581 GCF_001194135.2 Octopus bimaculoides | reverse complement strand
GTGCCGAAGTCTAAGCTTATAAAAAGATTCTCGTAATTCTAAAACAGAAACTCAAAGATTCAGCACACTGGACAAATTCTCGAATTTCCAATAAACTCTGACTATTTTATGACAAAGTTAGAGGTAACTTTATTTCTGTAGTGTCGACGCCCCCAGGCGAAGAAGTAGGATCTCGCAAGACATATAAATAGAGGTAGTCTGGCCGTGGTAGGTGTGTTGTGTAGCTGTTGAGTAGCAGTCGAGTAGCAGTTGTGTAGCGGTTGAGCAGAGATCATCCGAAGGTGCTAGATAGCAGTAGCGTTGAGACATAATTTCTTTATGTCACATTGAAATAGAATTTATCTTCATGGAAATGTTATTATTCAGCGAATTAGGGTTACATACCATATTCAAAGATACATTATTTATATTGGCGGTACAATTATTATTGTCGTATTTAAACAAATTTACCTATGATCATCAGGATTTTCGATAAACTTGCGTGTTAAAAAAGACTGAATCTGAGTTTTCTTGGACTACAGTTCTTACAGTAACATCTATTAATTTCCACTAGGTTTAGAGAAATAAACATAACTTTTTAGGCTTCAATATACAAATTTCAGTGAAAAAGGTAGAGGTTAACAATTTTAACCGATCAATAATACCATGGAGCTGATGACAAGGAAAGTTCTACGAAAGAAACCAACTTAAAAAATGTTGGCAGTCGGAATATTTTTTTTGCAAGAATATTCAATATTCCATGCTGCATGTGTAATATCAATGTTGTTGTAACCATTCAGGTTACTTAATTGGTTGCGTGATGAAATCTGTCTCTTTGACAGAAAATCTAGGGAAACGTCAATGAAATGTTATCGATATTTCTCACATATCAAAAGATAGAATTATAGAACAACAGTGTTAAAGACTGTGCTTACAGCTTTTGAATGGCATTTGGTGTTACTCATAAATTAACCAATAAAGAATAATATTACAAACGAAAGCGCGAAATACATGTATTCATTGATTAAGAAAATAACATCAGGCGAGTTGGAAATGAGCTATAAAATAAAATTAAAAGCTTAAACTAAAATAATGATTCGTGTTTTATGTCATCTGCTGTAAGCCAGAAGTTTTGGCGCCGCATACGCATCACAGAGTGAGTAGTTTTGAGAACTGAACGCCATATAATCATTTAGTTAATTATTATATAATTATAGAGCATATGAGTTAATTAATCATATATATGTATACTACATACCTAACAGTATACAATAATATTTATATAATATATTCTTTTATTCTTATACTGGCCTTAATATTTGAATTGCGGTCGTGCTGGGGAGGGCAGCACCTTTAAAACATTTGGTCAATTATTTCGACTACAGTACTTATTTCGTACATAGTTTTATCGATTTCGTGAAGGACGAAAGCTAAGTCCATCTTGGGGTATTCTCAGGTTAAATACCACAAGGTATTCAACACATAATTTTTTGACTGGACAAATATATTTCGTACGCCTATTTCATACACAAAAGAGAGATTAATATGATTCTGTAAGTGTCCACAGAATGGAAATAAATAGTTTATCTAAACTTAGAAATTTTCGATTAATGAACAATCTTATCTGTGAAATGACATAACATTTCATTCTTTCTAATTTTGGCACAAAACCAGAAATTTTGCGGAGGGGGCAAGTCGATTACATTGACCGTAGTACTCAGCAGGTACTTAATCTATCGACCCCAAAAGGCAAAGTCGACCTCAGCAGAATTTGCACTCAGAATGTAAAGACGGAAGTAATATCGCCAAATATTTTGCCCAGCTTGTTAACGATTCTGCTAGCTCGCCTCCCTAAAATGCCATAAAGTTTTTATGACAAGACATTTCATTATTTAGGGGACTTTCATTGGCTGGAACATTTCATTTTATCAAAGCACCCATTAAAATATTTGGAAATCGAATCTCGAGTGATTTTTCTTCAGAGTTTACCCAAGCTATACATATCAACATACCAGTGTATACTTAACAATATGGCTGACTTAACAGTCATGTTTATTTCAAGGAAACAAAAGAGAATCCCCAACGTTATTTCTATGGAATTGTTAATTTAGTTGAAACCTTCCAAAATTTGAGGAATCAGTAATATATATGTCACTCTATCTATCTATCTATCTATCTATCTATCTATCTATCTATCTATCTATCTATCTATCTATCTATCTATCTACCTACCTACCTACCTACTTATCTATCTATCTGTATGTCTGTCTGTCCGTCTGTCTATCTATCTATCTGTGTGTATGTGTGTGTGTGTGTAAATGTGTAAAGTAGTTCGACCCCAAAATTTAATGATCTAAATTATTACAAGAATTCAAGTAAATGTTTTCTTATATGTTTAACATAATTCTCTTATGAATAACCGTAAATCGCGTATGGCGTACTTTGAGTATTGTTTTACGAACAATCTGAATGAGAGAGTCAGCGTATGTCTGTCTGAACATGGTTCTATATTTAAACATTATCTGTGTTCAAACATTGCCTCTGTTATGAACATTATCCTTCAGTGATGTTCCTACTGAGTTTTGAACAATTACTCTTAGATTTTCCCTGCCCAGACCACGACATATCGTATCACCATGAAAAGCAATGTGTCACCATCAATGGCATTACCACCTCCGCGAATATGGCTCGAGTGGTTAGCTCTGGCTGATTTATTATAGTCGATGCAGCAAACTTCAAAAGAAGCAGCCGAGTTATCCCTCCAAATAGCTTGATCGAAGGTTCTGGGAAGTTTGGCTTACAGTTGTAAAAAATATGGCGAAGTTAACCTCAGATAATCATGCTCTTAGATAATCATGCTCCTCAGAATTTGTCACTTTGCCCAGTGAGTTGATCTGTCGCTTCATTTCACCTTGTCTTACTTAACATGCTCTTGTCGCTTTCCACAAAGAATATTAACTGAGTTGTATCGAATCACTAACACATTGCTTTATACACAGTAGTTTAACTCTCATTATTTGATATTTTATAACTAACAACTACTTTCATAATATCAAGCATGTTCCATTTCAAGAGATTCCTAACTATTATGTTTGTTGTTTCATAAACGTTCTTCTATTAAATTATTTATAAGAACAGATGTGAATATAAACAACACGGATTAAATAATATATATATTAAAATTCAAATAATTATCAGTCTGTTCATTCTTTTCTTCACACGCAGCCTACTTAATATTGTAAACTACCAATGAAGAATTAATTAATGTACGTAGCTTCTCCTATGTGTAGCATCGCCATATATACTTTTGTTTATCTGCTCTATTGAAGCCCTGATCTTCTATAACTGGTTCAGGGATCAATATTCCTCTGGATGTCACCACGTACCGCTGGATCTGCACACTGCCTGTTATTTGATACTAATCACTAGTAAGATCTCTCAAGGATCCATCTCTGAATACTACAGCATCTTGCTTGCCAGGTGACGGCAGTGTAGACGTTTCCTTATTTATAACAGGTTATATAACATCTGGAACGCGTTATGTTATTGATCATGTTCCTTTCCTATCAAACTAGAGCACCTCCACCCAGCTAAGCTTGCATCCAGAGACATGTTTCTGAGTCTTTGCTCGTCATTAGTCTGGAGTAGCAGGCTTAACTGGGTGGAGGTGCTTGTCTCCCCCTTGTAAACATAAAGACACAGGAAATGTGTCAAGGCCGACAGGAAGCGGTGCAGTTTCCTAGGTCTAACCAACAGTAGTATTATTCCCTTCAGGGGACTGTCACATTAAGTACAGGTTCTTTCCGGTTTCGTCTACCAAATCCACTCAGGAGGCTTTGGTCTGACCAAAACTCTAGTAGAAAACACTTACCCTGAGAGCCACGCAGTAGGACTGTACCCGGAACTAGGTGGTCAGCAACCAAAATTCTTATCACACAACCGTCCTGCGCCTACATGCGCGCGCACACACACACACACACACACATATAGAGAGAGAGAAAGAGATAGATAGATAGACAGACACACACACACACACACACACACACACACACACATATAATTCTTTTACTTGTTTCAGTCATTTGAATGCGGCCATGCTAGAGCACGCCTTTAGTCGAACGAATCGACCCGAGGACTTATTCTTTGTAAGCCTAGTACTTATTCTATCGGTGTTTTAGGCCGAACCGCTAATGTTATGGGGTCGTAACCTCATCAGCATCCGTTGTTAAGCGATAGTAGGGGGCACAAACGCAGACACACAAACATATACATATACATATACATATATAGGACGGGCTTCTTTCAGTTTCTGTCTACCAAATTCACACACAAGGCTTTGGTAGGCCCGAGGCTATAGTAGAAGACACTTGCCCACGGTGTCATGCAGTGGGAATGAACCAAGCAAGCTGTATATATATTCATACTTTGTTTTAAAAATTGAATTTCTTCTGTGTGTGTGTGCGTGCGTGCAAATGTGTGTGTATACGCACTATGTAGGTGTGTGTATATAGCTTTATATATGTACACCTACACGCAAAACAAACAACAATGCCCTTTACACTTCCGATTCACAATTTAAAAATTGTTTATCCCATCCTTCCAAACAACTAACCACATCCCATGCCCTCACCTACCTACCCACCCATGGCCATCCCTCACTGAGCTAATTCATTCCGATACTTAACCGTCCTTCTCCACTTCCTCCTCCCGTCAAACCATCTGCTTTACTCTCTCCTAATTACATCTCCTTTTAAATAATTATATGTAGCTGCCCTTCCCTCCCTTTTCTCTTTGTAGCCCTGCAATTTCTCTGCTCGCTGACGTTGTAGAGGGCTCTGTGTACTGTGTCACATATTTAACTCTTAATATACATATATATATATATTATTTGTCTTCTTGCTTGTTTACATTATATTTGTCTTTTGAACATTATCACAAAGTGCTAATCGCCCCTCAAAAGCATGTAAAATAGCCGTCGATAGTTTTTTAAAATACCATTCTTTAATGAGTCCTCCTCATCTCCCCTTTCTTTTTCCATTCTCTCGTTTGAACAAAGAGAAAGGTTGGTCTGTTCGGGAAACGTGTTATACAAGTCAAATGAAAATTGGCTAGCAATTACAAACCTTGAATTTCATTTAATTTAGAGAGCAATTCTTGCATCCAAATTGGTCTTAATTTGATGGAATTTCGAGATGACTTTTTTCTGCACTTTGGCTATTTGCTAAATCTGACTAACAAACTTTATTAAAATACCAACTGATTATTATCTGAGGGAGTGGGTTTGAATATATCTTTATATATATATATATATATATAGTTCAAAAACACAATAACAAAAAAA
>NC_068990.1:40047309-40054161 GCF_001194135.2 Octopus bimaculoides | reverse complement strand
ATATATACACCCACACACACAAGAGAGTAGACAAGCTAAAGAAGGGCGCTCGACACATTTATTGGGAGTTACATGTACGAATCAAAACAGTTTGATTCAAACTCCTTGGTACTCTGAGTTTCAAGCGTGATGCTAATCTTCGCCCATCTGCCTGTCCGTCTATCTGGCTATCTATCTATTTCTCCCCCCTCTCTCTCTGTATATGTATATATACATATACAGACAGACAGACAGACAGACAGATAGATAGATAGATAGATAGATAGATAGATAGATAGATAGATAGATAGATAGATAGATGATTTTTAAATTTCCCTCGACGAAATCCACTGTAAAGTTTTCGGTCGGCACAAGTAGAAGTGTGTGTGTGTATGCGCGTGTGTGTGTTTGCGTGTGTGTTTGCGTGTGTATGTGTATGTGTGTATGAAACTGAGTGTGTGTTTTGGCATTTTGAGTTAGATTTGGAAATTCTTTGTAAAGGTCTATAGATGATTTCTTTCTCTTGTATGTTTCTGACCACATTGGTGTCCAAAGGGCAGCTGATTTTCACAGGAGAGCATATTTTTTTCTCGTAGTCCTACATAACAATATCTTACCACTTGTATTTTAACATAGAAGCTGTTTTAATGTTTTAGTCCCATCAATATTCTTATGATTCAATACAGTCAAATTTGTGCGTAAATATCCTTTTACTTATTCTGCGCCAGACTGTTCTGGCCACCGCATCATGCCTCATGAGAAGATAATATCTGGAAGACAATCTCTCGTACTTAGCAATAATGTGGCTGACGTCTTCAGTCTAGGTTTTGCAGTGCCTATATTTGTCGTCTGTCAATGATTTTTTTTTTTTTTGCCTGTTATACTGCAGGTGTGGAGGCGCAATGGCCCAGTGGTTAGGGCAGCGGACTCGCGGTCATAGGATCGCGGTTTCGATTCCCAGACCTGGCGTTGTGAGTGTTTATTGAGCGAAAACACCTAAAGCTCCACGAGGCTCCGGCTGGGGATGGTGGCGAACACTGCTGTACTCTTTCACCACAGCTTTCTCTCACACTTTCTTCCTGTTTCTGTTGTGCCTGTAATTCAAAGGGTCAGCCTTGTCACACTGTGTCACGCTGAATATCCCCGAGAACTACGTTAAGGGTACACGTGTCTGTGGAGTGCTCAGCCACTTGCACGTTAATTTCACGAGCAGGCTGTTCCGTTGATCGGATCAACCGGAACCCTCGACGTCGTAAGCGACGGAGTGCCAACAAATACTGCAGGTAATTCATGCGGTTTTTATTACTGAAGTCCATGGAGATAACCTCCAAACGGGGAGGTCATAGACTTGTAGGTACCTCATGCCAAGCTTTCTATATGGTTTATTCTTTCTATGGCTCGCGTCTTTCGCGCCAACTACCATGCAGCGCTTTTTCAGTGAACTAGTCCATTTTTTGAATTTTGTTCTGATAAATCGAATCTACCAATGTATGTATGCATGCATGTACGTATGTATGTATGTATGTATGTATGTATGTATGTATGTATGTATGTATGTATGTATGTACGTACGTACGTACGTACGTATGTATGTATGTGCATGTATGTATGTATGTATGTATGTATGTATGTATGTATGTATGAACTGACAAACAAAGGAGGGGTTACGTTTATTTTTCTCAGTGTAGATAACGAAGAAAAATGTTCAGAAATGTTAAAACTTTATCTAATTTCATGTAATGAGGTTTAAACAATCCCATCGAATCAGTCTCACTGTCTACCAATCCCTCATTAAAAATGAAGTTTTAGTTTTTTATTTCATTGCGTAGGAAACTGCTATTATAAACATGTGCACCATATTATTCCCACATACATATTTATATGCATATATGTATACATACATATATATATACACACACACACATATATATATACACATATGCAAATTGGTTATACATAAAAATATGTGTGTATGTATGTATATACATATAGGCACAGGCGTGGCTGTGTGATAATAAACTTACCTCCCAGCCACATAGTTCCGGTTTCAGTCCCACTGTGTTCCACCTTGGGCAAGTATCTTCTACTATAGTCTCGAGCCGACCAAACCCTTCTGAGTAGAGTTGGTAGCCGGAAACTGAAAGAAGCCCGTCGTTTATGTGTGTGTGTGTTTATGTATGTGTGTGTTCGTCCCCCACCACTTCTTGAGAACCGTTGTTGGGGTATTTCCGTTACCGACACTTAGTGGTTCGACAAAAGAGACGGATAGAATAAGAACCTGACTTTAAAAAAAAAAGTACTGGGATCGATTTGTTCAACTAAGCATCTTCGAGGAGGTGCCCTAGCATGGCTGAAACAGGTAAAAGATATTGGGTCATCCCATAATTAACGCGTTTGTTTATACTTTTCTTTTTCAAAATTAAGATAAGCAAAGCTCTTTTTTAATCTAAAATATACTCTCCTTCATTGTCTACAATGTTCTTCCATCTATCTGGTAGACTTGCAACGTGCCTCTTCCAAAATTCACTTGTCCGTGACGAAAAATACTCCCCCAGTACTGTTCTGACCTTGTCTACAGAATTCATTTTTTTTTTCGAATAATTTTGAAGACTGTGGATTAAATGATAAGCAGATGAGGCGATGTCCAGCAAATATGATGGGTGAGGCATCGTTTCCCATTCAAACTACTCCAGACTTTGGAATGTCATCCTTGCTGTATGTGGCCGAGCATTATCCTGATGAAAGAAGTCCTCGCATCTTGAAACCAAAGATGGTCGTTTTTCTTCTGGCGCTGACTGAAGCTGCTCAAGCTGCTTGCAGCAAATCTCCTTTGTTATCGTTTGGTTTGGGTTTAAAAGTTCAAAGTTGACTACACCTTTCATATCCCACCAAACAGATAGCAACACCTTACGCGGGTGAAGGCCTTCTTTCGCCTGGGTTGCCGGTGTTTCTCCTTTCCCTACCCACTGTCTTTGGCGCTTGACATTTTTATAGAGAACCCATTTCTCGACACCAGTCACTTTTCCTTTCAAAAAAGGTTCATTCGTGAGATGTGACAGCAAAGATTAGACTCGGGAAGTTTGTGAGGAACCCATTGACCCAATTTTCTGACTTTTCCGATGGCACGCAGGTGCCGATGAATGGTTGAATTACCAAATACGAGCTTCTCTGCTAGTTCCTCAACAGTTACGATGGGATTTTGTCCCACCAGGGTTTGCAGGACGTCCTCGTCGAGCTCTACGGATCCTCCAGGACGAGGCTCGTCTTCTGGGTTGTAGTTTCCGGCACAGAATTTCTGGAACCACCGTTGACACTGACTTACGCTTATTTCCGATCCCCATGTACTGCATTAATATTTCTCGTACTTTCCGTTGCGTCGTTGCCTTTATTGAACTCATGAAGCAAAATATGCCGAATATGCTCCTTTGTTACTTCCATTATAGCATTTAAAGAATAACTGTTAAAATCGAACTACATTCTTCAAAGCTTGCACTAAGAACAAGTACAAGGTAAAATTACTAGCAGCTTTTATAGAAAGTTGATGCAGGTAGTTTATCCTGTCCCCCTCCAACTTTTAATTCATGCAATTGAAAATAGCTGATTTTCACAGGAGAGCATATTTTTTCTCGTAAGTTGAACAAGCTATAACTGTGTTCACTAAGTTTGGGGTCTTAAATAGTACAACCTCTAACTTTAAAATTAGTATAGATTAGTGTTGTAATTTCGTCCTAGGGCTAGGTATAATTGAGAAGTCGAATGATCGATGTCATTCCAGCATTGGCCATAACGTTTGCTGTACATCTAAGTCGATACTGTTTAATGTGTCCTTTCAATTTTAAGTCAGTAAGATGCGGTTTGATGAAACTTTGACTGTGAATTCTAGCAAATCGAATGACAGCTTGGTGGCTGGCACTAATTCACTGATTCGATGTGTGGTGTTGTTGTTTACCCCAAGGTCAACTCTGATTGAGTAGACTTGT
Organism: Octopus bimaculoides; assembly: GCF_001194135.2. Taxonomy (NCBI): domain Eukaryota; kingdom Metazoa; phylum Mollusca; class Cephalopoda; order Octopoda; family Octopodidae; genus Octopus; species Octopus bimaculoides. The sequence continues at coordinate 40,050,202 of NC_068990.1, read as the reverse complement.
GATCAAAAGTGTTCCATCTATGACCATCCTAACTTACTAAAAGGTATCTAAGGCAACATTATGCTGCTTGTTCTTCTTCGTTTCAAGATATGTCAGAGAGTAATTTGACTGCTATTACTAGCAGGGCTAGTGATCACGGTAGGAAAAGCTAAGCCAAAAAATAAAAAAGAAGAAAAAAAAAAGAAAATGAGGAAATGGCAGTCAAAGATGATGCTAATGTTTGAGTGGTTACATCATTTTCACATTCAGCTAAATAGCAACATGTAGAAGGTGACTACATATGTTTTTAACTTTGAAAATACTCCCATTAACCTATAGTCCGTAGTGGAAGAGAGGACTGCTCTGTTGCTGCTGCTGCTGCTGTTGAACATATCTCTAACAAGAAGGATAACCTGGATCCGCCTCACACACATTTGTGACATTTGAAATATAGATGTCAACAAACAACAAATTTACTACGTAATTTTTTTTTTTTTTACTCACAGACGCGCGGGATTCTCTATGTTTAAGAAGCTCGCTTTACAACCACAAAACTTCAGGTTCAGTCCCACTGCGCGGCAACTCAGGCAGATGTCTTCTACTATAGCGTCTGTCCGACCAAAGCCTTGTGAATGAATTTGGTAGACGTGTGGAATCTGTGATGTGTGTGTGTGTGTGTGTGTGTGTGTTTAGTTCAAAATAATACAAACAACAAAAGACAGAGACTGGTGAGGGAACAACAAACAAGGTGTATTATTTTGATGCTCAGGAAAAATAGAAGAAGTCTTTGACGTTTCGAGCCGATGCTCTTCTTCAGAAATGAATAAGGATAGAAAACAGGAGAAAGGAAAAAATGGAAAAAATAAAACGTGTCTGGATTAACGATAACTCTCTCTCTCTCTGTAGCTCTCTCTCTCTCTCTGTGGCTCTCTCTCTCTCTCTCTGTCTCTCGCTCTCTCTCTCTCTCTCTCTCTCTCTCTATACATACATACACACATACATACACAAACACAAATACATATATATGCACATACATACATACATACATACGTACGTACGTACGTACGTGCATACATACATACATACATACACACACACTTACGTACATATATACATATATAGGCGCAGGCATGGCCGTGTGGTAAAAAGTTTGTTTCCCAACCACATAGTTCAGGGTTCAGTGGCATTTGGGTTCTTAATCCATAAGGTATTTTCTGATGTTGTTTTATTACTATTATTATTATTATTATTATTATTATTATTATTATTATTCAGGTCACTGCCAGGAATCGAACTCGGAATCTTGGGGTTAGTAGCTCGTTCTCTTAACCATTACGATTTCACCGACTATGAGACTTGAAACAATGAACCAAATATTATATTTAGACATCATCTTGTTGAGATCCTTACCAACTTTAAACATGATTGGCTCTGGATCACATTATTTGTGATAGGTGGTAGGTCTTGGCTAGATTTTAGATGGGCATATGGCATAGTGTTTAAGATCACGGACTATTAACTCCAAGATTCCAAGTTCGATTCTAGGCAGTTACCTGAATAATAATAATAATAATAATAATAATAATAATAACAACAACAACAACAACAACAACAACAACAACAACAACATCGAAAAATACCTTAGGAATGAGAACCCAGGTTTGAAATTTCCCCAAGACACCTGATGAAGGCTGGAGGGTATATCAACCGAAACGTTGTGTTAACAACAAACAAGATGAGGACAAATATCCATCAAATGTAAATAATGTAAATAACGTACATTAATTGAGTAGTTCTGCCCCATAGTGTTCCTCGTAGTATGTCATTTCATGGAATGCTGGAATGAAGAATGTCAAAGTTCCTAGCACTCTTGGAGCTCATAGACATTTTGTGGTGCCAATATCATGAGCATTTCTGGTTATTATTATCACTATGATAGAAACGAGCACAGAGCCAATCATCCCTCAGCCTAGTAATGTTACCATTTATCCATAATTCTGAGCCAGGTTAAGAAATTGCACTTTTGATTAGAGGATAGAGGATCTCAACAGTTGGAGAGAGAATATTTTGAACTTTGGTCATAATGGTGAATTCCCATTACATGGTACCGAGGGACGTATTTAGAGTGAAGTAAATCTGATTTCAAGCTGTGATTTGAATTTTCTTTTCTCTTTCTCTAGATAAGGTAAAATAAGAATGAAGAGAACATTCTGATAAATATTTCTTGTTAAATCACTTTGTAACTTATAAAGTCTTTCGGCAGCCAAATTCATTACTCTCTTTTTCTCTCATTGTCATTCTCTGTCTGTCTGTCTAGTTCTCCTTCTCTCAGACTTTCTCTCACTCTCTTCTTTCTCTTACTTTTCTTGTATTTTATTAGTCTTTATCAAATATACATTTTTATTTTATGTCATTCCCACCAAATTTACAACTGACACACCTCCTGACTCCAACCCTTTTCCTTAAATCTCTACCCTCTCCCTTTCAACCTCTCTCCATTATATTCCCTACACACTCTCTATATCTCTCTCACCATTTCTTTCTATTTTTACTCTCATTATCTCTGTAAAACATTTTTTCATTTTAAACCTTCTTTGCTTTTCCATCCTTCTATCCCCACCCCCTTTCCCTGCACCTCAAACTACCCCTAATTTCATCCTTAATTCTTCAACTTACACTCTCTATTACCATTGTTCTCTTTAAAAAAAAAAATGTTTTATTTTTATTCTTCAATTTCATTTTCATCAAAATTTTTCCACCAAGAATTTAGGTTAAATATTTTTTAAAGGAAATATAAATGTAAAAAAAATCTATCATATATACATATTTGTGAATATGTGTATATAGATACATATGCATACAACTCTCTGTATGTATGTATGTGTCTGTTTGAAAGTATGTTACTATTCAGATA
>NC_068990.1:40045002-40045547 GCF_001194135.2 Octopus bimaculoides | reverse complement strand
TATATATATATATATATATATATATATATATATATATATATATGTAGATATATATACACACATATAGGCATATACATATATATATACATACACACACACACACACATATACATGCACACACACGTATATATGTATGTATGATTGTATTTCTGTATGTGTTACTGAGTGCAGTGTCAATGTTTGTGCATGCACACATAAACACAGACATGCATAAATAAGCTCACAATTTTTTTTATAAAGTAAAAAAAAACAAAAAAAACCTGCTACTGTTTTCTTCTCTGAAATTAATATTAGTTCTGAGATAACAACATAAGAAAAAGAATTGGTTAATTCAAGAGTTGATGGGTGGGATAGTAAAAATTGTACAAATTAACAGACACATGCTTACTTGCATTAGCACATATGTATACATACACACACATATATATCTTCATATGCGTATATATAATGATATATGTTCATGTGTGTCTACATATATATAGATATATACATATGTCTGTTCATGTATACATATATATGTATGTATATATATATATATATATATA
>NC_068990.1:40042533-40044673 GCF_001194135.2 Octopus bimaculoides | reverse complement strand
ATAGTTTTTTTGTCTTTTTTTTATATATCAGTTTAAATTATTATTATTATTACTTTTTATATTGAATTTATATTGATTTTTGCAATTGCTATTTATTATATAATATTTTTTTAGAAGTACATATCAAGATCAATACTGTTTTGAAAATCTTGGTTGAATATTTTATTTATATACACTAAATTAATCTTTGCGTATGAAACTGAGTGTGTAAATAAACACATGAAGATATGTATGTACACACAGACACACATATTATGTATATGTATTAAGTATATATATATATAAATGTGCGATTGCACATATGTGTATATGCACATGCATACATATTCTATCTATCTATCTACACATACACACACATGCATATAAGTGTATGCATATAGTAATACATCTATAATGCAGTTTTTATCACACAGCTCTGCACTAAATATGTTGCTTACCATAACTGATAAATATGACATGGGAATTTGTTTGTTTCACAGAATTCTTAGGTTTTCTTCTTTCAAACACAAAAATTATAAAAATGCATCATTTTATTGAAGTTTTAACTGACAACATATTATTGCATGACTTTTTTTAATGTAATTTTTGTTGTTGATAGCGGGGGAGGAGTAATTGGTGGTGGTGGCAGTGGTGGTGGAGGAGACGATATTAGAAAAGATGCGTTACTGTTGTTGGTGGTAGTGATGATGGCTTTGGTGTTATTAAAAGGAGTGCTTTGTGGTGTTGGTGGTAGTGATAGTGGTAGTGGTAGTGGTGATGGTGGTAATGGTGGTGATGACAGTAATAGTGGTAGTGGAAGTGTTATCAGAGGAGTTTGTTTCATTTTGAATTTATATATACCGTCCAACCATGCCAGCATGGAAAACGGACAGTAAATACTGTTGTTGCTGCTGGTGACATGCTCAGACACACATCTCTTTATTGTTTTTAATTTCACTCATTGGATTGTGGCCATGGTGGGGCACTGCCTTGAGGAGTTTACTCAAACAAATTGACCTCAGGACTTATTTATATAAAGTCTTGTACTTATTCTTTTGGTTTCTTATCCTGAACTGCAACATAGAGGCTGTATAGTAAGAAGCTTGCTTTCCAATCACATGGTTCCAGGTTCAGTCCCTTTGCATAGCTCCTTGGGCAAGTGTCTTCTACTATAGCCTCGGGTCAACCAAAGACTTGTGGGTGGATTTGGTAGAGGGAAACTGAAAGAAGCCGGTCGTATATATAGGTGTGTGTGTGTGTGTGTGTGTGTGTGTGTGTGTGTGTGTGTGTGTGTGTGTGTGTGTGTGTGTGTGTGTGTGTGTGTTTGTATGTGTGTGTTTGTGTCTGTGTTTGTCACTCCACCATCGTTTGACAACCGATGTTGGTATGCTTATGTCCCTGTAACTTAGCAGTTTGGCAAAAGAGCCTGATAGATGAAGTACCAAGCATACAAAGAATAAGTACCGAGATCGATTTCTTCAACTAAAATCCTTTAAGGCAGTGCTCCAGCATGGCTGCAGTCTAATGACTAAAAAAATAACAGAATAAGAGAATAACAGAAAGCCAACATGATTATCAAATGGTGTGGAGACAAACATGAAGACACATACGTTTATATCTACACACATAAATATATATATACTCATACATACAAACACACACACTTACACACACACATGCATGCACATATTCGTGCAAAATAAGATGGGAAAAATAGTACTCAAATACCAAAGGTAGAGTAATATGCTTTTATTAAAGCTGAGAAACATCTTCACAAACGCTTAATCAAAGTTTCATGTTGCTGTTTGTCAGACAATTGTGATCAAAAAGTATATATATATATATCATCATCATCGTTTAACGTCCGCTTTCCATGCTAGCATGGGTTGGACGATTTGACTGAGGACTGGTGAAACCGGATGGCAACACCAGGCTCCAGTCTGATTTGGCAGAGTTTCTACAGCTGGATGCCCTTCCTAACGCCAACCACTCAGAGAGTGTAGTGGGTGCTTTTACGTGTCACCCGCACGAAAACGGCCACGCTCGAAATGGTGTCTTTTATGTGCCACCCGCACAAGCCAGTCCAGGGGCACTGGCAACGATCTCGCTCGAAAATCCTACAGGAGCCAGTCAGGCGGTACTGGCAAGGCGTAGGAGTGGC
>NC_068990.1:40040283-40042353 GCF_001194135.2 Octopus bimaculoides | reverse complement strand
ATATACGTATATATATATATATGTATGTGTGTGTCCTGGGGTCGGTTTTCTCGACTAAAGGCGGTGCTCCAGCATGGCCACAGCCAAATGACTGAAACAAGTAAAAGAGTAAAAGATATATATATATATATATATATATATATATATATATATAACAAATGAAAGTCAGAAGATGGAATATATGATAATTTATTTTTAAACATGACAATTGTTTTGACATATCTAGCATCAATTCCTCTTGAGTGAGACACTCAACAACTGGTTCAGGAGCATCCAGTGGTGCAATTGTATCTCGTCAGGTGATAAATAAATGTAACTCATTAAAATGACGGTTCCGCAATGTAACTTTCCATTTTGAAGAGAGAAAAACAGCTATTGAAACTGGTTTTTTTAAAAAACCTTTTCTAACCTGCAAACAGATGAAAAGGAAAAAAATTCTCAGACTATTGTATTCTTACAAACACTGCAGTAGATATAAAGAGAAAGTTCATTGATTGGGAAAATAATCACTTTCAAATATTTTATGAGAATTAGTAAAAATGTTTTGAAAATATTAGTATCTTTTCTCAAGTACAGCATTTTTTATTTATACAATCTTGTTTTATTGCAATGTAAAAACATAAGAATAGAATTATTTTTTTGGTTCTACAGTGTTTATATTTTGATGCATTTTTATAAAACTCATCTTGAACCAACTTCTGGATAATTTGGAATCAAATGACATTTGTCAACATCTTTTTAATGCCGTTATTCAAAAATTTAGAGGTTTCATGCAATAATATATGATCTGGATGTTAATTAGCCTGGGTAAGGTGTTGTATTGCAGCTCATGTGTGTATATGTCTGTGTATCAATGAGAAAATCATATGTGTATATGTGCATATGTTTGTGTCTGTATATATCATCATCATCATCATCATAAACGTCGTCGTTGTCATCGTTTAATGTCCACTTTCTGTGCTGGCATGGGTTTGACTTAGAAATGGCAAGCCGGGAGGCTGCACCAGATTACAATCTGATTTAGCAAAGTCTCTACACCCCTTCCTAACACCAACCACTCTGAGAGTGTAGGGGGTGCTTTTATATGCAACTGGCTTGGGAGCCAGTGAGGCAGCACTGGCATTGACCATACTCAAATGGTGCTTTTTATGTGCCACCAACATGGGAGCCAGTCAGCAGCACAGGCATCAGCCATGACTACAATTTCACTTGGTTCAGCTGGCCTTCACAAGCAGAGCATATTGCCCAACCATTGAAGGGTGCTTTTTTTGATGTCCTGTACCCGGATATACATCTATATATGCATGTAGATGCAGGTATGTACATATATGTATGTATATATGCATATGCTCACATATCATTTGTATTATTATCAAACGCCACACGTCCATTTACAAGTAAGTTTTAACTTTATATTTCTGACAAGCACTCTATCTATCTATCTATCTATCTGTCTATCTATCTATCTTTCTTCTTACCTATCTCCCCATCTCATTCTTCTTCCTTCTGTTGTCTTTTCTTCTCCCCTTCCCTGCTATATCTCTCTCTTACTCTTCCTCCCTGTCTCTCGTCACTCACCTATGTTCAACTTCCTCCCTTTTCCTCTCTCTACCACTCCTCATTGATCACACATGACCTGTGGTCATCCCTTCCTTTCTCCATTTGGCCAGCATACAGACAACATGAACTGCTATCCCTCTCTGCTCAAGTTCGTCACATCACAGCGTTCAGTATCTCATCTCATTCAGCTTAATGGCCCTCAACGTTGTTTTCACTGTTTAGTTTTCCCTGTCTTGGTTTTTGTTTGCCACTTTGGAATCCTCCGCATAGCAGGTTTTATTTAATTTATTTTGTGGGAAGAGCTATTCTAAGAGCACATTCTGCCTCATCGTCGAAATGCCTAGTTTAGAAATAGAGGCAAGCTGATGAAGGAAAAGTTTGATACGTAGCTTGTCTGTTTTCCTGTGTTCATTCTGTTGTCCTGTACGTGGATATGCATCTATATATACATGTAGATGTAGGTATGTACATATATATATGTATATATATATATACACATATATATATACA
>NC_068990.1:40039393-40040129 GCF_001194135.2 Octopus bimaculoides | reverse complement strand
TATACATATATATACATATATATACATATATATATGTATATATATATATACACATATATATATACACACACATGTGTATACATTCACATATACATATATATTTTCAGGATTAAATAAAAAGACAACAGACAGAAAATATGACCTACCTATATATGTAATTCAAAACGCACACACTCCTAAAATTTTCACCCATTTGTAGAAATATTCTTGGAATATTTTTTGTGCCACGCTCTCTCTCTCTCTCTTTCTTTTACTTTGCTTCCCTTAATTTCCTTTCTTTCTCTCTCTGTGACATCGTCTTGGTTTTTTATTGCCTGTGATCATTTTGTATCATCAGCATAGCTAGTGACAGTGGTTGTCTGAGTGACTGTGGGCATGTCTAGGAGGGCTAGTATGAACAGTAATGGCCCAAGAACAGTTCCCTGGGGAATACCACTTGGAATTTCATTTCCCTCAGAAAGGGCACCATTGGCTGCATCTACCTGACTTCTGTCTTTAAGGAAGCCATGCGGCTAATTTCCCAGTTTGCCAGCATTATATATATATAGATATATAGGTACAGCATGGTCGTGTGGTAAGAAGCATGTTTTCCAACCTCACGGTTCCAGGTCCAGTCCCATTGTGGTACCATGGGCAAATGTCTTCAACTATAGCCACGGGCCGACTAAAGCCTTGGGAGTGGAATTGGTAGAGGGAAACTGAAAGAAGCCTGTTGTATATATATATATATATACAT
>NC_068990.1:40036644-40039383 GCF_001194135.2 Octopus bimaculoides | reverse complement strand
GTCTGTGTTTGACAACTGATGTTGGTGTGTTTACATCCCCGTAACTTAGCAGTTCAGTGTGAGAGAGACCAATAGAATAAGTACTAGGCTTACAAAGAATAAGTCCTGGGGTTGATTTGTTTGACTAAAGACGGTGCTCCAGCATGGCCCCAGTCAAATGACTGAAACAATTGGAAGAATAACAGAATATATACACATATATGTAATAAAGTAGAACACATATATCTATATATATATATATATATAAGTGTATATATATATATATATATATATATATATATATATATATATATATATATATATATATATATATATATACACACTTATATATATACACACTTATATATATATACACACTTATATATAACAAAGTAGATCATTTACTACAAAAGCACTCAATGCATACACGTGGAGTGTAATTTATATTTTTACAAAGAAAAGTTGATAGTTACCGCAAAATTTTTCTGGCAGCCGGTTTCATCTGTAAGATTGCTGAAGTCGGCTACCAGCAAAAACTTCAAAGTAACTGTCATATAACACACACACACACACACACACACAAGCACACGCATGCACACACATACATGTTAGGTGTGTGGGAAGAGTTTAGTCACAACTTCAAAGAATAAAATACATAAAGCGCTAGCATATTTTGCATAAAATCTTGTGTCAGTATGTAAATTTCTCAATAAATGTGAGAGAATCTATGTTTATATATTCACACATGCACACACAAATCTTTACACATATACGCACACTCATATAAATAGATATGTGTATACACATATGTATGTAGGCATTGAAAGAAATCTATTTTCTTAAATTCAAGTGAATACATTAGACGCCTTTCCGTGTGCCAACATATCAAGCTATCAATCCTATTATGCATTTACACACACAAGTATATCCTTCAAAACTCCTGTCCAATCCTTCAACCTCCTTCCTCCTCCTCCTCCTTCCCCACATTTTAAAATAACTCTTTATATCATAATTCTTTATTTATTACCACTATTCCCATGCATCTATGCAGTAAATCTATGGATAATTATTCAGTTATATGCATGTTTATATATATATATATATATATATATATGCATCTAACCAGTTAACATTCCTATTTTTAGGGAGTCACACACACCTTTGAACTTAGGAAGGAATAGTGGAAAAACATGAATAGAAAATTAAAATTACAAAAGCAACAAAGATAAGAAAATTATGTTTTGAAAGTTCTCAGTATATAGAAATTATATATTTGAAATAAAAAAAAAAGCAAAAACCAACACCAATAACAACAAAGATCGTGATACAGAGATTAGAAGAAGAAGAAAACTAAGATATTTTCTTTTTTTATCTCAGGCTTTAAAAACATTTTGAGAAAATAGCAGAATATAAGTGTGACCTTTTGTAACTAATGGTCGAAACTGATCTCTCTACTCACACCTCGAAATATATTCATGTAGAATGCATTACATATTGAAACATTTTGATAAAAAAGAGAAATCTCTTTGTAAATGCAACACAATATATGTATTACCTTTCCTTGAGAAGATTTACAATTAACAAGGTTTAAGTAGCGTAAGTTAGCTGTAATGTACTACCATGTATAAAAGAGTATATATTGCTAATCTACAATTTTCTACTTTGTATTCTAACTTATAATAAAATAATGATACTTTTGTATATTCGTTCACTTTAAGTGGTCTCTTTACATCTTGTTAGGAGGCGCAATGGCCCAGTGGTTAGGGCAGCAGACTCACGGTCGTAAGATCGTGGTTTCGATTCCCAGACTGGGCATTGTGAGTGTTTATTGAGCGAAAACACCTAAATCTCCATGAGGCTCCGGCAGGGAATGGTGGCGAACCCTGCTCTACTCTTTCGCCACAACTTTCTCTCACTCTTACTTCCTGTTTCTGTTGTGCCTGTAATTCAAAGGGTCAGCCTTGTCACACTGTGTCACGCTGAATATCCCTGAGAACTACATTAATGGTACACATGTCTGTGGAGTGCTCAGCCACTTGCACGTTAATTTCATGAGCAGGCTGTTCCGTTGATCGGATCAACTGGAACCCTTGACATCATAAGTGACGGAGTGCCAACACAACACACATCTTGGTAAATGTGTGTATGTAACTGATACACATGTACACAGGCATGATTGTATGTACCTACCACTGTCACTTAACATAATTTGTTCTTAAACATCACCATCTTTATTATTACTCATTGCTAATCCACCATGCTCCTCATGACCTCCCATATTCAATCACTGTATCATCAATCAACATGTAGTTGACTATCACTGTTTCTCTTCCATTACTCCCTTCCTTGCATTTCTCCAACTCCTACCATTCTTTCTGCTATCACATTCTTGGTCATCAATTGCTTTTCTATTTATCCCTTGATCACGTTTTCAGAATTGTTCTAGCTACACAGGGAACAAATGAAATACTCTATAACTGATGCCATGACAAAACGCTTACAATAAAGTGTAAAAGGGACAAAAGAATGAAAAGAGGATTCTTTAATCTTGAGGAAGACATGACTACATCTCTAGTGCTGGTGCTAAGTTAAAATTAAAATGCATCCAGTATAGTCTGTAAAGCAACTGGCACTAGGATGGGCGTTATACCATTGAAATCTTGTGGAAAATCGTATGTAGAAATGAGCTATGATCCATCAACTCGTCGAGGGTGCAGTATCCCCAAGTATGTGGTGGTGGTGGTGGTGGTGGTGGTGGTG
>NC_068990.1:40035130-40036501 GCF_001194135.2 Octopus bimaculoides | reverse complement strand
GGTGGTGATGGTGGTGGTGGTGGTGGTGGTGGCATTGGTGGTGGCAGCGGCGGTGGCGGTGGTGGTGGTGGTGATGATGATGATGAGGATGATGGAATATATATCATAACCACCGTTTTATATTCTGTATACATGGCACAACATGAGATAAACACCTGTTGATGCAAGTCTAATAAAGCCCTACTTTACTGTAGAAAGCTGAAAATATTACATAATGTTTCACATGAAACTTTTGCATTCAATGGCTCTAAAAACAGAGGGATACTGAAATAATCACCACAACTGGTTATTAAAGTTGTGATAAACTCTTTCTTTCTTTGTCTCCTTATTCGGATTGTGCATTTGTGTGTGTGTGTATATATATATATATATATATATACATATGTGTATATATACATATACGCACACACAGATACACACACACACACACACACACACATGCAGCATGTCACAAAAAGGGGCCTGTACACACTACACACCTTTATTAATAAATCTGTTTTCAGTGTTCTTTTTGAGAGTTACTCATTATTTCCTAATGCTTGGCTATGATAACAACAACAACAACAACAATAGTAATAGCATTGATGATGATTATACCCATAATAATAATAACCATCATCATCATCATCATTGTCATATTGAGCACCAGTTTCTCCCCTTGCAGTGGTAATAAACCAACAAAACAATGAGACAGCTGAACATTCATAAATGATGCATCTCTGATATAGATTTAATTTAGTAGTCACTTGTTTTTGTTTATTTTATTTTTTTGTCTGTTTTGTTTGTTTGATTGTAAATGAGCTGTTTTGTTGGTTTGTTGTTTGTGATAAATTGGTCTACAGCTCTTGCTGGGCAGATGTAGTGACTGAAGAGGATGAGAAGAAGAAGAGGAAACATTGGTGGTGGTGGTGTAGGGTGGTAAGAGAGAGAATGGTCTTAGACACACACACACACACACACACACACATAAGCATATCAAGGCAGATAGGTATAGAAAAATATCAACACCTACACACACACACACACACACACACACACACAAATATATAATTAGACATTCATGTGTAACTATATATTTAGAATGAGTGACACGCATGCATATGGAACAATAACATACATACATACAAATATATATGTATGTACGTAAGTATATACATACACACACACATATTTATACACACATATATGTGTATATATATCTATATCTGTATATATATATATATATATATATATATATATATATAATCATAAATATATAGGGATTGACAGTAACCTGCTTCTCCAACATACTGAGAATTCAGAAATAGCAGTCAAAGAACTACTGATTTCATTGTTTTTTGTTCTGTGTGTATCAAAAATATCGCTATCAAT
>NC_068990.1:40027881-40034763 GCF_001194135.2 Octopus bimaculoides | reverse complement strand
ATGTATGTATGTATGTATGTATATGTATATTTTCATGTATATGTATATTTTCATGTATATTAATAACTACAATACTAAACACAACCATAGGAACTTTAGAAGCCTGAAGGATCTATTTTCATTGAACTTAGATATGACTGCCAAAAAGTGATGTACATATACACACGTGTGCACACTCTCACTTACACACACACCACACACACACACATACATGCATACATGCATATGTATTCATTCATTCATACACATACATATATTTGTAATATCTATATCTATATCTATATAACCATATATATATATTTTTATATATGTATATGTATATATATATTTTTTTATATATGTATATGTATATATATATATATATATATATATATATATATATGTAACCTCATGGGCATTGGTACCATTTTCCTTTTTCTCCATTCTTCCATTCTCTGAACTTTCCATCTTTCCGACGAAGGGCTACGCCCGAAACGTCATACACTCTCTCGTCCAATAATACTATCCACATCACGTCCTCACTTTGTTGTTTTTTTGTTATTGTTTTTTTGAACTTACATATATATATATATATATATATATATATATATACATACATACACAAACACTAGTAGATAAATCTTTTAATCTTTTACTTGTTTCTATGAAACACTTGTCATGGGTTTTGCATGTTTTTCTTAATGATTTTTGTTACAAAAGGAGTTTCCGTAATTTTTTAAATGTCTCCTCTTGTTTTTAAACGGGATTTTTAAAAAACGCTAACCAATTTTCTATTCATGTATAAAATGCATTGATTATGCTTTGTGCATTAGAGAGAAATCTGAGATGTTCTGGAAACAGCGAGAAAAGTTGTTCTCTTTGGTGCATTGTTATGTAACTATCCAACAGTATGTGTGCATATATGTGTATGCATATACAAAAACACGTGGTTTAGTTTAGTAGTGTGTAGCTCGCGATCATAAGGCTGTGAGTTCAATATCTGGCAGTTTGATGTGGCCTTGAGAAAGACAATTTATTCCTCGTTGCTCTAGTTTGCTCAGCTAGAAAAATGAGTTGAACCTGAAGATCAATGGAGCAGCCTCTTCACATTCGATGTGTCAGGCTGAATCTCCCCGAGAAACTACATTAAGGGTATGCATGTCTGTGTTGCACTCAACCATTTGCACATTGATTTCATGAGTAGGCTATTTTGTTGATTGGATCAACTAGAAAACTCATCACCATAACTGACAGAGAGCCAGGTCATACATATATGAATATAATGTGAATGAGAAGTATATACACTGTACATGTACCTTTGAGTCAAAGTTGATAATGAAACTGAAAGTGAATTATGAAACGGTTGTAACTTTTCAGAATGAAATCTTTTTTTGCCTCTCACTTCACCTGGATTTTAATTAATTATTATTATACATTCAACACTAGTGTTTCCTGGACTCTCAAGCATGTTGTTACATTAAATTATATTCCGAATCTAATTATTGTGTCACGTAGTTTCTACTGCTGGATGCGCTCCCTATCTCCAACCACTTCCCAAGTGTACTAGGTGCTTATTTTGTGGCACCAGCATTAGTAAGGTGACCATGCAGCCTTCAGGACTAAGATCCCCTTTGACAGAGTGGGCTATGGTAGGGAAGGAGGTGGTTTTATACTATGAAATGAAGTATGTGTATGTTGTATGTGTGTATACACAAACACACATACACATGTATATACATGTATATATATATATATATATATATATATATATATATATATATATATATATATATATATATATATATATATATATGCATGTTTGCATGTGTGTGTCTGTGTGAGTGCTTGAATGTGTAAGACTTCTCTCAGTTTCTGTCTGTCAAAATACACTCACCGCATTTTGGTCAGCTCTGAGCCACAGTTGGAGACATCCAAAGTGCAGTTGAACTGATAGTGAAACAACAGTTTTGAGAAACAAACTTCTTAGCTACACAGGCAGGTATGTGAAGTTGTTAGTGGCCAAAATGCTTAGCAACGTTTTGATTGTCTTTATGTTCTGAGTTCAAATTCCACTGAGGTTGAATTTGGCTTTCAACTTTTTGGGAGTTGATAAAATAAGTACCAGCTGAACACTGGCATCAATGCAATTGATTTAACCCTAAAATTGCTGGCCTTTTGCCAACATTTAACGACAATATATATGTATGTATATATATATATAGGCGCAGGAGTAGCTGTGTGGTAAATAGCTTGCTTACCAACCACATGGTTCCAGGTTCAGTCTCACTGCATGGCACCTTGGGCAAGTGTCTTTTACTATAGCCTCGGGCCAACCAAAGCCGTGTGAGTGGTAGACGGAAACTGAAAGAAGCCTGTTGTATATATATATATTTGTATATATTTGTGTGTGTCCCTAACATTGCTTGGCAACCAATGCTGGTGTGTTTACATCCCTGTAACTTAGCGGTTTGACAAAAGAGACCAATAGAATAAGTACTAGGCTTACAAACAATAAGTCCTGGGGTCGATTTGCCCGACTAAAGGTGGTGCTCCAGCATGGCTGCAGTCAAAATGACTGAAACAAGTAAAAGAGTAAAGAGAGTAAAGTGAGTATATATATATATATACACACACACACACACACACACACACATATATATATATCAATATACACATATATATGTATACATGTAACTATATATATATATATATATATACACACGCACATACATAGATATATGTATATATATGTGTGTGTATATATATGTTTATATACGCACATCTATCTGTCTACCTCTCTATCAATTTATCTATCTATCTATCTATCTACCTACCTACCTATCTATCTATCTATCTATCTATCTACCTATCTATCTATCTATCTATCTATATCCAAATATCATCCAAGATAGATAAGCAATTCATTGCAGCATTAAATAGATGCTTCCCTAAAACATAAATACTATCGTTTATTCAACAAGCACACAGTGAAAATATTCTGCGCAACATCTTACAACATGGATTACTACATACATAAATACAACAACAGTAAATTAGACATACAGACATCGTCTGCTGGCAGAGGGCAAACAAATCAAAACATCACAGGATTTAAGGCCAATAACTAAAATAAACAACATATATACGGCAAAAACTCAGATAACGTAAAAGATGGTGGCAATAAAATTGAAATGAATCATCAAAAAATATCCAACAAAAAAGATTGCTGATTCCACAATACATTAGACACTGACAATCAAATAGAACATCATGAAAACAGAATCAAAAGGCCACCAGATAAACATAAAAATAATTATAGTACAAATAACTGCACATGGCATAGAAAATCTGCTTGTCTGCTCATGAACCAATGTGTCCTAAAAAACATAGTATACAAATGCACAATCTCCACATCCCAACATAAATATGTATACATAGGTGCTATGGCAAACCAATTCAAAGACTGTTATTGCAACCACATCTTGTCATTCCAAAAAATAAACGGACGGCATGCAACATCACCGGCAGACCTCATATGGAACTGAAAGAATCAAAAATTAAATACGAAATAAAATGGTCAATAATAAAAAATGCACACCCATATAATTCGCCATCTGACAACTGTGACCTTTGCCTTGAGGAAGCATTGAGTTTATTGCTGAGTGATGAGAACCTGGTAAACAAACATGATGAGAAAATTTCAACATGTAATCACAGTGCCAAATATGCATTTTCGAGATGGGACAGTGACTAAAAATAATTATTATTATTCTGTTTCACCACACCCATCCATCCTGTCTGAATACCGAATGTCTTCATGCATTACCTGCCTGATAAGGAACTCTGACACTTCTATGTCCCTGGCGATGGACCTGATTGACTTGGTGGGATTGTTTTCAATCATAGCCTGGTTCTCACCAACAAATTCAGGAGTTCTTTTCTTATCAGGAGGATCATTGTGAGTTTCCTGAGCTGCCATACCTTCGTAGTCACCATTAGACTCATCTAACTCTTTCTGAATCCTCTGCACTGTCCACTAATTGACACCCAAACTCTCTGAAATGTTTGTATTGGTGCTTATAGCTTCTGAAATGTTCATATTGGAGTTTCTGGTGCAAATACCAAGCAGTACAACATGTTGCTTCCAAATTTCTGGTAGAAAGAATTGTGTCATGGTGCTGCTCTTATCACAGACTGTGCCCATTTGACCCTACTATACTGTGTAGTCAACAAAATAAAAAATGCCCAAAATCAAAAATAGAAAATGGTGACAATTTACCCATCGCACCCTGTATATATATATATATATATATATATATATATATATATATATATATATATACATATATGCATATACTTATAGACATATATCTGTGTGTGAGTATCTATGTCTGTGGATACAAATATATGTATATATGCATACTTGCATACAAACACACACATACACATTTATATGTATATATACACACATATACATGCATGCACACGTACGTATCTATGCAGTTTTGAACTTGCAATGCTTCAATCAAAGCTTGCAGTTCACATTGAAACTGACTGACATATGTGTTGTAGCTTATGTCACGAATTGTCCACTGTTTAACCTTGAGAATTCAGACATCTCAAAGAATGAACAAAGGCAATTTAAATGACATTCTTGAAATTCATTCCGTTACCTGAGAGTAAGAGAAGGATTTGTGTTGAGCAGTGTGGGTGGTGGAGGTGTGGAGGTGCAGTAAAAGAACATTTTTGTTCCATATTTGATTCAACCAATTTATTGTATAAATTTTAACAATAGACATTCTTGTTACTTTCGTTGGACATATTGAAATAAATATTCATGTTTACATACTTATAGGGCATAGCCTATTGATAAATAAATGCAAACTATATACTTATGCATATATTAATGAGGAGTCAAAAACATTCGTGTGCAGACACACATATAAGCATGTACACACATGCACAGACACACGCACATGCACATATGTATTTGTAAGTATACAGGTATCTGTATGTACAGGTATCTTTATATACCTGTAAAATATACATTTACATACCAACACATACACATGCATGTACACACATACCAACGCATTTTTATACACATACATACATACACACACACAATTATATATATATGTGTGTGTGTGTGTGTGTGTGTGTGTGTGTGTATATGTATGTATATATATGTATATATACATATGTATTGTTATAAACTTTTACAAACTCAACACACATTTGTTCCAAATACTTATATTTAGAACTGCATGCTTTATCATTCACATGCAAACACACAGATATGCATAATAGCTTATGTATACATTCAATTCAATCTCTACACCATATATATATTTCCCTTATGCTCACACACACACACACACACACACACACACACACTTATACACATACATAGATTTATTCATATATTAGCTATTATTAAGCTATGACAGTAGAATGGTTTGTTTGTGATACGGAGAAAAGTTCATGATGTTTTAATCTCTGCAACAAAAGTTCAATTCTTACTTTTGCTCAAAGAGTAATGGGTGTATATTTTCATGTTTTAAGTGCACAAACATGGCCATTCGGATATGGTACTAGGCTACTGTTATGTACATCTTAGGTTCAAATGCATTGCTATACTTTGTTGCATATTTGGCTAAGCAGCTAGACTTATCTCGCTCTCAAGAGAACAGGGACATGATCATATGGTAATGTTACTTTTGTTACTCAAACATATACCACACACACACACACACACACACACACACACAGGTGTAGGCATGGCTACATGGTTAAGGTGTTTGCTTCGCAACCATGTAGTTCTGAGTATAGTCTCGCTGTGTGGTACCTTCAGCAAGTCCCTTCTACTATCACCCTGGGCCATCCAAAGCCTTTTGAGTGATTGGTATGGATCAGATAGCATAGCATTGTTGTATTAAAAGCATAACAATGTTGTAAGAATATTGTAGCTGCGTTATTGCAGAGTCAATGTGCAACATATCCGAACATTGCTTTTGCCAAAAGTAATGTTCAATGTTCTGATGTGTTGTACTTCTGTTGAGTAACAGGTACCAGTGCCTTTTTCCCCCGGCTGTTTATAAATTGAGATGCCACTGCGTCAAGAATGCATCAGCCAAGAGAGGATGTGCAGTGAATTGCAATTGTATGTGTGGCTAAAATATGAGTGAAGAATTCATGCATGATATATACTAAGTAATATTCACATGTGAGTGGTTGCTGAATTGTTACTAGTTGAGGATACACACACACATACACACACACAATATATTTATTTCAGTAGTGAAGGCACATGGCCTAGTGGTTAGGGTATTCAGATCATGATTGTAAAGTCATCAGTTCGATTCCTAGCAGCACATTGTATCTTTGAGCAAGACACATTATTTCCTGTTGCTCCAGTCCACTCAGCCACTTGCGTATTAATTTCATGAGCAGGCTGTTCTGTTGATTGGATCAACTGGAACCCGCATCGTCATAACTGACAGAGTGCCAGTTAATATTTCAGTAACATTACATCTGATGATGTAAGGTAACTGGTACATACAAACTGTGGTCAATTTGACACGTTGCCTAACACGCCATTTTGAACTGCAACTAAAAGCAGTGATGTTATAGCTCCCTAACAACGATTAGCCATAGGCAGTTTATCAATTAAACAGATACATATATAACAGAAAGAAATGCACCATCTGTGCATCCATTCTTGAAACATCTGTAAGAGACTATCTGTACACATCTTTATCCCTTTTCTCTGATGATCTATACTCTTGTAACAACTTGACCATTATGTTTAAATACATAAATGTCATAATCCATCAAAATCTAACCTGATGCAAATTGCTGGCTTGTTTACACTTTCAATCTGTTATATATATATTTATATAT
>NC_068990.1:40026983-40027649 GCF_001194135.2 Octopus bimaculoides | reverse complement strand
ATATATATATATATATATATATATATATAATCTCTTTGCAAAATTTAACTTGTGAAACTGTCATTTTTCTAAACAGGTGGTTAAGTTCAATTATACAAAAAGCAAGTTTAGAAATAAAAACAAAAGAATGAATTAATTATAAAAGATTTCTCTGCAATAATTAGATGCAGAACATTTAATTATTGTCACTTTCATTTTACCTGCAAAAAAGGCTTATTTTAATTGCAAACTAAGCTCTCCTTTAGTTGTTGCAATGAAATGCATTCATTAATAATAATTAATTAAAAAAGTTAATGTAAACTTGGTTTCTGAAATTTTAGACTGGGACAAAAATAAACGTTGAATTTCTTTACAAATGATGTAAGCAAATGAAGTTATCGTCACCATTTCCACTGTTGGAAATAATAGATACACAATTGGACATTACTAGGTAGATCAAAAAGACAGGCAACTTGCCGACCAACATGTCTCACTACATATCTACGTACATTCAGACATACAAACCTGCATTACCTATCCATGTACCTATCCTCGTTTGCTTTCTAACAACCTCTATGCATTGATATCTATCTATCTATCTATCTATATATCTATATATATATATATAAATACATACTAACATACATACACACACACACACACATATATATATATATATATATATAT
>NC_068990.1:40022628-40025128 GCF_001194135.2 Octopus bimaculoides | reverse complement strand
TATTGGTGGTTTTACTCGAAGGAGATATTTGCGAAGTTTTGTATTACTCTTGAATACTCTCCTGATGTTATATGGGCCGTATATCTTTTGTATCTTTTTGGAGAGGCCTTTCACATAGGGTAGACAGACTATGGTCAGTTTATGGGTTTCATCCTCTCTTCTCTTCATAATTGAAGTGGATAGTATGTTTTTGGGGTAGTTGTTGCTTAACAGATTGTTACTGACCTTGATCATTTCTTCGTGGTGTGTATCAGGATCGTTACTTATATATATATATATATACACATATTTGGATACATATACATATATAGATGCATGTATGTATGTGTGTAAATATAGTAGTACCTTGGTTTTCGAACAGCTCTGATTGTGAATAAATTGTGCTTTATATATATAAATAAATATAAATATATATAAAGCACGATTTATTCGTGATCAGAGGTGTTCGTAAACTGAGGCACAACTGTATTAAATAAATATGTGGACGACAAGAGATAAAGTACAAAGATCATAATGCACCACCCAGTCTAGAAATTGAAATCATGATTGCTAGATCATGAGTGTAACACCCTAACCCTTAAACCATACATACACTCACACATATATACACTAGACATGTACACGGGTACATCGTCAATGTTTTACTGGATCAAAGGATGGCAGGCCTATGAAGGTGCCTAGATCTGCCCACAACTACAATGGTACCTCAAATTGTTTGCAAAAGCCAGGGTACATGTCACCAGGTTATACTTGCTTATATGACTCTGTGTGTGTCTGAATGTCTGTGTGTGTGTGTGTGTGTGTGTGTGTGTGTGATGTGTGTGTGTGTGTGTGTGTGTGTGTGTGTGTGATGTGTGTGTGTGTGTGTGTGTGTGTGTGTGTGTGTGTGTGTGTGTGCACGTGTGCGCATATATATTTTAACCCTCTTTGAACCTTTCTTCTGTTATATTAACCATTTTCTTACTGATTCATTGTGATTGTGTTTTTGCTGTTATGGTTTAACCCTGGGTCAGCCTTCCTTCAATAGGCCTATGATCAAAGGCATTCCACTCTTGAACAACTTACCTATTAATTATCCATAGCCTGCTTAGAAGTACATTACCTGACTTTGTGCTTCCATTTTAAAGATGCTACATTGAGGTTTGGAAGTGATTTAGCTGCTGTTTCTGGTATGTTGTATGACTGTGTCAATACTTCTTCATCAGCTCTTTCTTAACACTATTGTTGTTGTTGTTGTTGTTGTTGTCGTCATTATTATTACTGTGGTGGTGGAGGTGGTGGGTAGTGGTGATGGTGGCGGCGATGCTGTTGGTGGTGGTGATGGTTTTTGCTACTGCTACTGGTAGTGCAATTGTTACTGAAGCTTTTGCAGCAGCAGCAGCAGCAGCAGTTGTTGCTACTGTTGTTGCTAATACTGCTACTGTTGCTATTGTTGTTGCTACTGTTGCTGCTAGCACTGTTGTTGTTGTTGTTGTTATATTCATAACTACCAATTTCAATTACTTTAAAAGCTCTATAGAAACTAAGAGGCTATTGTTCCTTGGTGTCCCAAATGTGACAAGCTCAGCCTGCCTCCCCAACTTATAATATAATCCCCATCCCCACCACTATCACCTCCTTCACCATGGGGACAACCACCACCACCACCACCCCTACCCCTTCCACCACTATATAACCCTACATGCTATAAATAACAGCCAAACCTTTTTCAAATTTCATCCTACCACTTTTAATAAGAAAAGATAACATTGGATAATATAATCTTTTAAACCAGGGGTTTTCAAACTTTTTGACTTGCGGACCCCTTTATATTTCAGGCTTTACCTTAGGGACCCCCTTATAAACGCTTATGAAATTTATACATAAATATTTGCCTAAAATAATATATATTTTTACATTTATTTATTTAACAGTATTTAACAAATAGGTTTATTGTCAATTAAAAGATTTCGATTAAAAAACATATATAAAATCAAATTGCCCATAAAAAGTATTTGCTGTCCACGGAACCCCTGTCTTGTCCTTGCGGAGCCCCTGTGGTCCGTGGACCACAGTTTGAAAACCCCTGTTTTAAACGCACTGGATACAAAATTGTTTGGGTGGTCAAGTCTGGATTGGCTTTGATAATAAGTTTGTTTGAACTGTTATGTTTGAAGTTTTATTTAAGAGGTAAAACAGCAAGTGTTACCTATCAACAACTACTATCTGGTTTTATCATCATCAATCATCGATCACCATCAATCAATATTGTCAAATATCATCATCAATCACCATGAACTCATGAACTGCAATGAACTGATGGGGCCTCAACATTGTCTCTTTACTAGCTAGAAATAGTAACTAAATCTCCCTCAAATAACACTGCCTCAACATTGTCTCTTTACAAGCTAGAAATAGTAACCAAATCTCCCTCAAATAACACTGCCTCAACATTGTCTCTTTACTAGCTAGAAATAGTAACTAAATCTCCCTCAAATAACACTGCCTCAACATTGTCTCT
>NC_068990.1:40012562-40017562 GCF_001194135.2 Octopus bimaculoides | reverse complement strand
CTCATTGTCACCACCACCAGCACCACTACCACTGCCACCACTGCCACTGCCGCCATCACCACCACCACTACCACATGGTTCCAGGTTCAGTCTAGTCTCACTGCATGGCACCTAGGGCAAATGACTTCTACTATTGCTTCAGGTCAACCAAAGCCTTGTGAGTGAATTTGATAGACAAAAACTGAAAGGAGCCCATTGTATATATGTATGC
Source organism: Octopus bimaculoides (assembly GCF_001194135.2). Lineage (NCBI taxonomy): Eukaryota > Metazoa > Mollusca > Cephalopoda > Octopoda > Octopodidae > Octopus > Octopus bimaculoides. Next base: position 40,017,351 of record NC_068990.1, on the reverse strand, counting down.
ATGTGTATGAGGGTGTGTTTGTGTGAGTGCATATATATGTGTGTGCTTGTGTGTGTGTGTGTGTGTGTGTGTGTGTGTGTGTGTGTGTATTTGTCTCCCACCACCCTTGACAACTGGTGCTGGTTTGTTTATGTGCCTGTAACTTAGCAGTTTAGCAAAAAGTTGCCACACATTGGTATTGAACCCATAATATTATGTACAATTTGTACAGTTTCATCAGTGGAATATAATAGTATGAGTAGCCGTGTTGTAGCAATTGTCTAGTTTACCTATGACAGTTGATTCACTGTTGAAGGAAATTAGTGATAGTCTGTGTTGGCAAAAATTATACAGTGAAGATAAATGTAAATTAGTTAGCATCCTTCTGAATGATGGCTTTAATATCTCAAGTGATGACACTTCAGTTTGAAATATATTTAAAAATTTTTGTTTTCTCTCTGATAGAGTCACTTCTGAAATGTTAGATTCCTCTTTTGCTCTGCCATACAAACTTATCCAAACTCACAATTCCCTGAAAGTTAAACATCACTGATAAGTTTCTCATACAAGCCATTATCAGACCTTCCACAGTAAACCTCTCATTAAATAGTTTGACCATCTGTAAATATGCTATGGGTGAGGAAACATGTGTCTCTAGACATAGTTATGTTCAGGCTATGAATAAATGTTGTATTCTGAATTGTTTCTTTGTTTTAAATAAAATATGTACAAGATATGAATCTGCATCAGAATACACATACACATTAACTAATTCAATTAGCTCTTACCTTTGGGTTGAAATTCTAAGTTTTATACATGTAATAATGTCATGTTTCTTCAGTCAACTATGATGATTGACTTCACCTGACAGAATTATTTACACTATTCTTTTTTTGTCTGGGATATTTTTTCCTTATTTATTATCATCACTAACATGACATATATATAATACACATGTATAAACATACATGCTTTTTGTTACGATCAGACAAATTCTAATGCAAAAAAAAGGGGTAAACTTCTGATCGCAACCACAGAAATTGTTCAAACAGGGAAATTAATGTTTGAAGATTGAGATTATGTCCAGTCCTCAATTGTTTTAAAGGTAGGTGGTGAATGGTCCGACCCGTATGCAGCTCTGTCTCTCGTTTTGGTATCATCCGCGCCAAGCTCCTGCTGTCTTCTCAACTCCCCTTTTTAACAGGAAGTCCATGAGATTACCTGCCTCGCTCGTTAACAAAAAGTAAATGAGATTACCCATCTCGTCCCATACCAACATTATTTCACTTCTGCGGAAAGGCCATTGACAAACGTTTATCTTCCCACCTTCGGAAAATATTGTAAGTTCTCTCCCTTCATTATATTATAGGTATACATAACATTATATAAATATCCATTTGGTATCTAATACTGATGAGAGCATGAAGAGCTCAAAATGGTAGAAAATGTTTTAATATGAATATTGCTGAGACTTTTTCAGCAATCAAAAGGAACCAAAATCTTTTGTTGTCAGACTTGACTCAATATCCTTTCTTGAAAATTTTCAATTTGGGCATCTTTAAAGTCAGACAGAACTTGTTATCTCTTCCAGATAAGAAGGAGATGCTGCCACTGGGTAGGTAATTAGTAACAGTTTGGATTTTTGAAAATTTCAGCTGGAATATTGGCTTGTTCTGGAGAGTTGATATTCTTCATTTGCAAAAGTCTGTTTGAACTTTGATGAAAGTTGGGGAACAATCAAGCTTATGCTTAAAGGGCAATTGAAAAATTTGGGTCGATGGTGGCAAAACTGATGTCAGAGGAAAGTCGGATGACAGAGGTAAGTTGGACAACAGAGGAAAGTTAGGAAATGTTCTGCCAATTGACTATTGATAGTAGATTTATCTTTTAAGACTGTTGATACATCAGATGACTTGAATGGAATTATAGTACGTGAAGGAGATTAATTTGATTGTTGTGTAAAAATCTGTCATGCTTCTTGATATAATGTTAGATCTGCTGCTTTTGAAATCTACTAATTGGTTCAGAATTTGTAGATCCTGGTTTAAATTTTGGTTTTGATAGTTTTGCATCTTACCTTTTTGGCAATTGAAAATGGTTCTTTGTCCAAAGCAATCAAGTTTACCTTTGCTGGTTGGTGAGTTTTGTAATTTCCAAATCATTTACAACAAACCAGTCTTCGTAATATATTTTGGTAAATCTAAGAATCTCTATTGCAACTTTGGTCAGTGTCTTCTTTAGGTTGACCCAGTATTCTTTTGATGAATCTTTGTGAAGATGGGTAAGTGTTGTTGAAATTCTTCAGGGATTCTTGAATTTAGCATGATGGTTATGGTCACATGGAAGTGCTACATTGATTTTTCTTGGTGTTAAAATCTCCACTTTGAGATTTCAGTTTTAAATTGATGATGAACTTTGAGATTATCTTTTGGTGATCCATCCAGCAATTGTCAGTATTTCTCATGACTCAAGTGACTGAATGCTGGATTGATTTGTGGCTCTAGTGATAACATAGTCAATGAGGCACCAGTTTTTCAATTTCAGGTGCATCCAAGATGTCTTGTGTTTCTTTTTAAGTCAGAACTTGGCTGTTAATGATTACAAGATGTACCCATATCAAAAACTCAGCAACATTAAAACTTTTGGGTAGACATCACCAACACCTTTTCCCAATATATTCTTCCAGAGATGATGATTTCTCCAGACTTTGCATTTAAGTCATCATTACATACAGTTTGTTGTGTTTGGGGACTGAATAAAAACATTGATTCAGGGATGTGTAAAAAGAATTCCTTGATATCTGGATTGAAGTCCAGATTCAGAGCATATACATTGACAATGATGATGTGATTTCTTCCTGCAAATGGAAGTATCACAAAGATGATTCATTCATTGATGGCAGGAAGAATGATGTTAAGTTGTTTCATGATGGAATTCTTAATTGAAAATCCAACTCCATGCAGCCTTCAATCTCCAGTTAGCTTTCTTTTTGAAAAATCTATAACCAACTTTGATTTTTGTTCCTTGTCCTTCATTAGCTAGTTATGTCTCCCTTAATTCTGCGACATCTTTTAAGCCCCTTCTAAGCAAGCACTTCGTTATTCAAGGTGAACAGTGCTGAACAAATAAACCCCTCTTGAAATGATGACAGTTGCTCCTTCACCACCAGTGACACAGAAGTTATCAAAAACTTTCAATATTCAGTGCACCTGTTCCTGTTACACCCCTCCTGTCATTTCTGTACTTGTGTTTGAGAAACTGGATTAAGTGGACATTATCTGCATGATTGAGGGAATTGTCTGTGGTCTCCAAAGCTGTATAACTTGATTGTTCCTTGTCCAGTTCTATAGAATCGATGTAGCTGTGATAATGGATGGTGGATCAGCTGTAGTGGCTGCTGAGCACTCAGTTTGCTGAGTGTCACTTTATTGCCAGCCCAGCTGGTGGTGTCACAGTACACAGATCAAAATTAGGAATACTGGCTTACACTTGCTATTCTGTAACCACCATTGGCAAGAGAGTCTCTCTCTTTTCCCTTAGCTACAGAGACCAGTGTAGCTACCATCCAATACTAGAACTATCCTAATTTGAAAGCAACCATACTTAACTTGTCAGAAGCTTCTCTTTGGGACATAAAGGTCTTTTGTGAATCAGCATTGTCACTAGCTGCATCCTTTCTCCTTAGTAAACTTGATATTGTTGGCCTACGATTGTTGCTAAGTTCTATATCTGAAGCTTTGGTTCCCATAGAGGGGAACTCAAAGGATGGTATATGTATATATATATATATATCTTATATATCTCATATATATCTTTTATATATATTCTTTTATTCTTTTACTTGTTTCAGTCATTAAACTGTGGCTATGTTGGGGCACCACCTTGAAAATAATTGTACGCCCGCAGAGGGACTCAAACCGGCGACCCTCAGATTAAAAGCCTGATGCTCTACCGACTGAGCTATACCTCATATATATCTTATATATATATAGACTCATTGCTTTTTTTATATTTTTTTGTAAACCAGGGATCATAATAACCAATATATTCTTCTTTATTTCAGATGGTTAATATGTAATATGAGGGAGATTTGGTTGATATTTCTTGCAAAATCAAGCCACCACATAACAGTTCTCCTGTTGGTTCACACATAAGCATGTGCTTGCATGCCCTTCCCCACACACACACACACACAGACACACGCACGTGCACACATGTGCATGCACTCACATATATCTATGTGAATATCTATGTGTGAATATTTTTAACTATAATTTGAGGGTAAAATTTAGGAGTGAGCTTCAAAAAAAATAAACCAAAAATTATTTTAAGCAGGCACCTCAAAAAAAAAAAAATAAAAAAAAAGAAATGAATATGGTGGGGGACCTCCTTGTTTGCCGGAACTCTGTAAACTCAGCATGATGCCATATCAAAGAGGCTGCCATATATACTATACATGTATTACTGTAAGTCTTCTTGCCACTCCTAGTTTCTCAGCCAACTCAAAATGAATTTGATCCTGTACAAAGTACAGTCTCCACAGCAAATGCTTTGTACGTGCAGTCAACAGTGTATGATGGTGTAGGTTAGTACGACTACTGAGGTGGTGTGGTGTTGGGTGTAGGAGTGAATGGAAGTGGAAGTGGGTAGGAGTCTTGTTAATTAGACATGACATTAAATATGGAAATATATTTAGTACATATATCAAATTACTATAAAGTCACTACTAATTGGCTGTTTCCTTAAGTGATCATGTTTTAGTTGAATATGTGTGTATGCGTATATAATGGATGTATATACATACATATTT
>NC_068990.1:40003758-40011954 GCF_001194135.2 Octopus bimaculoides | reverse complement strand
ATATATATATATATATATATATATATACCAGCAGTTTCCAACTTACAAGTATCCTTATAATTCTGAAAGGGTCAGGGAGACCAAATCTTTTACTTTAGAAACATTTGATAAAACACAAAACATACAAGAGTGGGGCTACGCTGAAGCCACAACAGCAAACAAAAACCGTGTGGGAGATTTCCCCAAGAAAACTATCAACTGCTAAGTGTGGTTCATTGAAATGCAATAATAAAAGAAAACCATGGAGATTGATTAATTAACCAACTGAATTGGCATCATAAAACATTGGCAGCTGTTAACATACACTAAAAAACATACACCCACTTATACATACATATTTTTTTTTTTTGTTAACCCAAGCTGGTTGTGTAGTTTAATAAATTCACTTTGCAGCCATGTGTTTCAGGTTCAGTTCCACTGCATGGCACCATGGGCATGTGTCTTCTACTCTGGAAAAACCTTGTGAAGTATATAGAAACTGAAAGAAGCATGTTATATATGCACTTAAATATGTATGTGTGTATGGGTATGTGTATGCATGGATGTATGTGTGTGTGTGTGTGTGTGTGAGTACCTCTTTGTCTTGACATCTCACATTAATTGTAAACAAATGCCATCATCATTATCATGTACGTGATGCTGTATGTTTGCAATCTCTTTGTGATGTGTATGTTTGAAGGACTAGAGGAAATATTAGGGTTAGGGTTAGGATTAAGGTTAAGGTTATTATTTTGCATGTGAAAGTTGGCAATGAAAAGAACGCCTGGCAATAGATAATCTATCTCAATGAATTTAGTCTGCAATAGCTTATCTATCTCAATGAATTTAGTCTGCAATAGATAATCTATCTCAATGAATTTAGTCTGCAAGCATGGGAAATTGGACAGTGATGATGCTAATTCATAGAAAGGGTCTGTATTCATGGCTTTTGCAGGATCTCCAAGGTTGAGGAGATTGATGCCATATACATCTTGCAGAAACTGTTCAAGTCAATGAATGCATGCAAAACATGTGTATAAGGGAATTCCAAAGTGCCATCTCTCATCTGAGATGAAAGGATAGCATAGTGGTTAGTACAAGACCTGGGCTGGGATCAACATAGGTGATGAAAAGATGAGAGATGAATATATATATAGGGTGTCAGAGTGGAGATGATATGAGATGAGCCAATTCTGAGAAGACAAGGCCACCCGTTATGGTAATAGTTAAATTGGCAGAAAGATGCATGGTACATCTGGAGGTCAGAAGAGATGGGATGTCTTTCATGATTGACTCTAAGCTTATCAGTCAAGTATGTCTGTACATGTAGCAGTACGAACAATCCCAAATGGGTGAGCTGTATACTATAAATGATTTCCCTGTACATTTGTATGCTTACCTGGGTGTTCAGGTGTCTCACTTCACTATTTGAGAGAGAGAGATAGAGAGAGAGAAAGAAATAGGGGGAAGAATATGGAAAGGTGTTAATGGGTTAAAATGTGTATACTCTAGATGTGTCAGGATTCAAGGGTACTTTAGTATTAATTTGTAAAGTTTCCCTGTTGTATCATGTTCTGCCTTACATATAAGAGAGACGTACATCATGTGCTCAGTTATCTGTTTATAAAAAACGGTGTTTAATCCCTTATGTTATCATTTGTTAATATTACTGAAGTTTGTAGATTTTATTTTGATTTCTAGCAAATTAGGTTAGATGGCAGTTAATAGGTTAGCAAGCAGTTATGGGGTGATTTGATGATTATGATCAGGTCGGAATCGATAGCTTTAGTAAAGAAAGAGCAATAGAGAAAAATAGATTAGATAGGAAACTATGAGTAAATTAGAAGAGTAGATTAAGAAACACATCACAGCATCTATGATAGGGACCATGTTGACTTTTAGGTGTTATTTTATTAATGAGAAACGCAAAAGCTGCAGTCCCAGAGCTAAAGCTCTAAGACACAGTGGAACAAAAGTCATTCAATGGTCTTGAAAGAAAGAGGCTTGATGTGACAACAATGGACTAGAATGGGTGCATGCTGTGAAATTCTAACCTTATATACAGCTTTACAGTGACACTTTCCTCAGTGAAGTGATGACAGTAGGGAAGTTTACTACCTATTTTGGACAGCTGACCATGGCTCTTGGCTGAGAATGTCAATGAACCAGAGAGGTACAAGTTTTGTGTTGCTGAAAAAACACATATCCTTTTTAAATCCAAGAACTCAACTGACTTAATTCTAGATCTGAGATTTTCACTAAATGCAAGCACCTCAATAAGTTTCTATTACTGAACTACAGAAAACTACTCTCTCTGGATTTGGCATACAGTCTTACAATCTTTAACCTCTCCACATCAAATTAACCACATCAACCATTGTTAATTCCCATTATAACAGACTAAAGGACCACAACTCTTATCTCTCTTCCCATCTTTTCTTGTTTCTTTTTACCATTTACTTCTCATTCTTTATCACCTTTTCACTGTGAGAAGCCATGTTTTATTTAGAGCCTGAAAGATTGTAGGACAGTAACAGTAGGCTATAGAAGCTTGTCTGATTAATTGTACTATCAGAGCGTGAAACTTAAAGTAGTTAGCACTTAAATCTTATGTTTTTTAAATTGTATATATATATATATATAAATGTAAAAGACATTTTCGTTTTCCTGAGCATCAAACTAATACACCTGTTTGTTGTTAATACAACTTTCTTTGTCTTCTGTTTTTCTATAAATTTCAACGATATACTCTTCACTTTCTTTTACTCTTTTACTTGTTTCAGTCATTTGACTGCAGCCATGCTTGAGCACCACATTTAGTCGAGCAAACCGACCCCGGGACTTATTCTTCGTAAGCCTAGTACTTATTCTATCAGTCTCTTTTGCCAAACCGCTAAGTGACGGGGACATTAAACACCAGCATCGGTTGTCAAGCATTGCTAGAGAGACAAAATTAGACACACAAACATATATACACACATGCATATATTTATATATATATATACATATATACGATGGGCTTCTTTCAGTTTCCGTCTACCAAATCCACTCACAAGGCTTTGGTTGGCCCGAGACTATAGTAGAAGATACTTGTCCAAGATGCCATGCAGTGGGACTGAACCCGAAACCATGTGGTTGGTAAGCAAGCTACTTACCACACAGCCACTCCTGCGCCTATATATATATATATGTGTGTGTATGCATATATATATGTGTGTGTGTGTGTGTGTATACACACACACACACACACACACATAAATATATGTATGTATTATCTATTTTAAAGTTATGAGGAAAGGCAGGACCCATGGCACTATACAAGTCCTCAAAGACTAGTCGAAAGAAGCTAACTTAAAGCTGCAGACCTGACCTGATTACTTTTAGTAACGTGGACTCCACTGAAAGCATTGTAGAGCTAGGTGGTGTCATCATATATGGCAATCACCCAATGAATATCAATCTGAAATATTTCTTTCTAATTTATGCACGAGGCCAACAGTTTTAAGGAGCAAGTTAAATTGATATTATCAACCCCAGTATTTGATTGGTGTTGTATTGTTTGAAGCTTAGAGAAATGAAAGGCAAATTTAGCTTCAGCTTGATTTTGAACTCAGAACATAAAGAGCTGGAACAAATACCACAAGCAATTTTTCTTTCTATTGTTCTAATAATTCTGCCATTTTGTTGCGTTATAATAAGATTAATAATGGTTTCGAATTTTAGCACAAGGCTTGTAGCTACTGAGGAGAAGAAGTTGATTACATTGACCTCAGTACTTCACTGGTACTTATCTTATCGATCTCAAAAGGATGAAAGCAGAGTTGACCGCAATGAAATTTCAACACCAAATGTAAAAATGGCTGGAATGTCTCTTACCATTTTGTCCAGCATGCTAGTGTTTCTGCCATTTAGCTGCCTAATAATAAGTATTTGATAATGACAGGTGAAATCTACCACTCAAAGTGTATCTGTGTATAATAGTGATAATCCCTTATCTCAAGAACTCTAACAAAAATTAATTGTAACAACATTGATTTTGTCAGTAATTTTCAAGGACTTGAGACCATTTGTATGTTGTAGTAACAAGTAGGTTGTTAGATGATCAAAGGTGAATGGTTGCAAAATGAGTTAGGTTGATGGTAGGGATGGAAATTTTCACACCAGGTGATGACTTGGAAAATTATTGTTTTCAGTATGCACAGTGTTATAACACTTCTCAATAAATAATTTTGTGATGCTTGCCACCTAAATCTTAGGAAAGTTATGAGAGAAAATGACAAACATTGCTGCAACACACACAAATGCAATCACACTCCCATACACACACTCACACACATGCATACACACATATATACACATTCACAGACACACATAAACACACATAACTACATGCATTTAAGCATATGGATATATATATATGTATATGTATAATCACCTTATTTTGAAATTTTATGGATAATAACATACTAAATTCTGGTGCCTCAACTTAAGTACCATATTCATCTGAATACACACACACACACACACACACACACATATATATATATATACACACACATAATATCTATCTATTTATCTATCTATCTATCTATCTATCTATCTATCTATCTATCTATCTATCTATCTACCTACCTACCTACCTATCTACCTATTTATCTATCTATATGTATATATATATATATACATATACACCCACATCCATAGATGAGTGTGTGCATGTTTATATATATATATACACATATATAATAAAATGTATAAAAAAAGGTATAAAATTGATATACGAAAACTAACGACAACAACAGCATCAACACTATACAACCATCCTGTTAAGTAGTGGAGTAAAAATTTTATTGATTCCTCTGACTCACACCTTAGGGTTTAATGCATTGATTCAACCGAGTTCTATTGTGAAAAAGTACCAAACCAGTTTTTCTATTCGTTGAAACATGGAGTAAGGTGACCTATCTTTAATTTATAAATCAATTTTTTCTACAATCTATTTAACAATGCTTTGTCTATGATTTATGAGTAAAAAAGACAAAAAAAAAAAATCAACAAAATACAAAAAAAATAACAATAAGAAATATCTAAAAAAAAAAAATATATATAATAACCATTTCAGCCTCACTATTTGGACCTTGTTCAAACAAAGAAAATAATACAATTTCTTTCTTTTTTATTAATTTTTTTTATTTATTTGATATTATTATTATTATTGTTATTATTATTCTCCTCCTCCTCCCCTCTCCCTCATCATCATCATTATTATTATCAATATATATTTTTCTCTTCAGTGGGGAGCTTTTTTCTATATTTTTTTAAAATATTTTTGAGTGAGCGTCACGACAATTTAGAGTTGGCGGCCATTTTGTTTTAACTTCACAAAGGTTGGTACAGTTGGTAGGTAGGTAGGCAGGCAGGTAGGTAGGTAGGAGCCAGGTAGTTAGGTTAGGTAAGTAGGCAGGTAGAATCTAGGTAGGTAGGTAGGTTGGTGGGTAGGTGCATGGCTGGTTGATTGGGTAGATGGGTAAGGTAGAGCTAACATGGCACGCCTAACACCTATTCCTCATCAATTTAATTATTCATCTCCACCTCCTAGCTAGTAAACACTGGCTGGTGTAAGGAGGGGGGAGAGGGATCAGTGTGTGTGTGGGGAGGTGTGAAATATGAGAGTGGGATGGGTGGAGAAGGGGATAGGTTTAATGCATTGATTGTAACTGGACTGTCATGACCCTTAAAAGAAAAATAAAATAAAAATTAAATCATGCATCATGCATCAGTGCCTGTACTGCAGGTGTTGAGGGTTCAATCCCTGAGCAAGTTGTTTTACATTTAAATCAGTCCCCTTCTCTGAGATACTCACTTCAAAGTCTTGCTGAATTGATTTGGGGTACTTTCAACCCTAGACATATTGACTTGGAAAGATTTGATGTTCTCTTCTGTATTTCTATACATTATCATCATCATCATCATCATCATCACCATCATCATCATCATCATCATCATCATCATCATCATCATCATCATCATCATCAGTATCATGATAATAATTATAATCATCATCTTCCTCTTCTTTCTCGTCCACCTCTTCATCATTCATAACCATCATGACCACCATCACCATAATTGTCATGATCCTCCTCCTCCTCCTCCTCCACCCCCTCCTATTCCTACTCATTACCACCACCACCACCACCACCACCACCACCACCACCACCAAAGATTGGTGATATGAAGGACATCTGACCAAAGAAACCACCCCAATAAATGCTCATCTAAGCCATCCAAGCAAGGACAAGAGGCTAAAACAACAACAATAATGATGATGATCTAAAGTAATATACAGGGTGATTCAAAAGTCACCATTCATAAGGAACAATTTATCTTTTTATAAGAAACAGATTATAAGAACAGTCTTTCTTTTTATTATTTAACAGGCTCTAAATGGTTACGATTGTTTTGAATACACATTGCAATACGTTTACCCCACTCATTGTGAACTCGTAATAGCACATCTGGTGATACGTTGGCAAAGGATTTGGTGATGCGTTCCTTCAAATGATTTATGTCTTTTATCTTTCCACGATACACCATACCTTTCAAATGCCCCCAAAGAAAGAAATCAAGAGGGGTCAGATCTAGAGGTTCTTATAAACTATTTCTTATTAAAAAAATAATTTTTTCCTATGTATGGAGACTTTTGAATCACCCTGTGTATATATATATATATTGATAATAATAATAGGGAGTATGGAGACTTGTACATTCACAAAGGATAAAGATCCATCCTGTATCACACAGATTCATAGGGACAGTTTCTCGGATTCTCTTGCAAACTTATTCCACTCTGGGTGGAATGCAGGTCCATTGCAAGAATACTCATTTTTGCCAGCTGAATGGACTGGACCAACATGAAATGAGATGTTTTATTTAGGAACACAATGCATCGCCTGGCCCAAGAATCAAAAACACAATCTTACGACCATTCTTGATACTATCTGATATTAGCAGAAGTTGCCTAGTTCTGCAAATTTAGATAATTGTATTGCTTCTTGCAGCGTTTGTTTCTTCAACTGCAGACATCATTTTGAACTACAACACTTTTACCAACCAAAGAGACTGAATGCAATTTCTCAGTCCATTAGAAGTAACAACAGATTCACTGAAACCACATTCTATTATTTAAAAACAGGAGGGTTACGTTAGATAATATAGTGTTAAAGAATTTTATGAAATTATACTGGTTTCAACTGCCTTGAACATTGATCTGCACAGTCAGAGTTGATCATGGGTTAAGCAACAACAACAATGACAACAAGCAAATGAAGCTAGCGAGAAAATATTTATTTAGCCACTACAGTATTAGCTAGAAATAGCAACCAAATCTCCCTGTGATAACACTTTACCCTCTTAAAAACATTTACATTGGACTATGTGGTCCTAGGTTTAAAATAAAACAAGATGATCATAACTTTTTATTACAGGTCTTTGATCGATCATAGCTGACCAGGGACTATACAGCAATAATATTTAGTCAACATTACTGTTTACCTGTATGTATAGATTGGAATAGCTACCTTTCACACAGTGCACATTCATAGAAGAAAACTTTAATTTGTAATGATCTCACAAATTACCATGGTGAACTCCATGCTATTATTTTATTTATATCAAGGGGTACTAAGCTAGTGGGAGTTAAGAGTTGTTGATCATGGATGTGTACAATAGTTTGTATCAGTATATAAACTGTAAAACGATTCCAGTTTGGTAATATGATACTTTATGGATTGAATTTTCTGTGATTCTTACTGTTTAAGGTGTGCCAACTAGGGTAAGAAGAGTCTGGGGTCTTGATAATGGTTAAATTATAAATGGTTTACACATGAACCTGGAGATTGTGTACAAATGAAATGAGTAAATGGTTGAATGGATGAAGTACAAGACTGCAAACACAGATCTTCATTTCAGATCAGCTGTAGGCACTCCATTGCATGTGTAATATATACATAAAAAAATATGTATATACATATATATATATATAGATTCAAGGCTTGAATATGGTACTTATGCGAAGGCACCCGAATTTCACATCCCAAAAGGATGGGTGATTAAAATCAAATAATAAGCAACACGGATTTCAAAAGTGATTGCAGTACGCACGTTTCATGCTACTTCAATTTATTTAAGTAATGTGAGCATTACCTTAAATGCAATATG
>NC_068990.1:39998886-40003380 GCF_001194135.2 Octopus bimaculoides | reverse complement strand
ATATTGTTTTCTACTCTAGGCACAAGGCCCGAAATTTTGGGGGAAGGGGGCCAGTTGATTAGATCAACCTCAGTATGCAACTGGTACTTAATTTAGCGACCCTGAAAGGATAAAAGGCAAAGTCGAGCTCAGCTGAATTTGAACCCAGAACGTAAAGACAGAAGAAATACCGCTAAGCATTTTGCCTGGCATGCTAACGTTTCTTATTTCTTTATTGCCCACAAGGGGCTAAACATAGAGGAGACAAACAAGGACAGACAAAGGGATTGAGTCAATTACATTGACCCCAGTGTGTAATTGGTACTTAATTTATCGACCCCGAAAAGATGAAAGGCAAAGTCAACCTCGGCGGAATTTGAACTCAGAATGTAACGGCAGATGAAACACTGGTAAGTATTTCGCCTGGTGTGATAACATTTCTGCCAGCTCGCTGCCTTTGTGCCAGATATGGATCCTCATTATATTTTCCTTTCTTTAATAACAGAAACTAAAACTAGCATTTCCATTTCTTCTGTCTTCATTTCACATAAAGAGTAAGAGGCTTGGCGTGTAAGATTTCATATTCCACATGCCAAATGAACTAATAAGTGAACTGTTTTATCTAACTCATCTAGACAAAATAATTTCAAACTAAAACGTTGATAAAATGCTTGTTGCACACACTGGATGTTAGTCATGTTAGTGTGGAACAAACCAGAATGAAACATTGGCTCTGCAACAATGCTGGACTAGTAGGTTGCTGCAAAATGTTTTGTTGGTTACCTGGTTACCGTATATCTGCTTGACGATATTAGTACCAATTCAACAACAGTAACAGCAACCGTGATAACTAGAACAATTACAACTGCCATTCTTCTATTTCTAAATAAAAATATAAATCTATTGTTGCAGTAGACATCCTAACGTCCTCATGTATGTAATGTAGAAATATATCAGATGCATGTGCAAATTCACACATACATAGATATATATATATAACTATGTATGTGTGTGTGTATATGAGCATGTGTCTGCGCACGAATACATATATATATATATATATACCCACACACATATATATGTATAAATATACATTTATATCTATAAACATATATAAAAACAGGTGTGTGTATGTGTGTGTGTGCATATATATATATGTATATATATATATATATATATACATATATATATATATATATATGCACAAACATATCATTTTCGTTTCTTTTTTTTATTCGTTTCTGTAAGCCTAGTACTTATTTTATTAGTATCTTTTGCTGAACCACCAAGTTGTGGGGATGTAACTACACCAATGCAGATTGTCAAGCAGTGATGGCGGGGGAGACAAACATGCACATAAAGACACACTCACATAGATATATATACATACATACATACATACATATATATACATACATACATGCATACATATATATATGTATATATCTGTCTCTTTCGCTGAAGTAGTGAGTTATATGTATATATATATATATATAAGTTATATATATATATATATATATATATATATATATATGATGGGCTTCTTTAGTTTCCAGATCCACTCACAAGGCTTTGGTTGGCCTGAAGCTATAGCAGATGACATTTGCCCAAGGTGCCATGCAGTGGGGCTGAACCCAGAGCCATGTGGTTGGGAAGTAAGCTTCTTACCACACAGCAATGTCTGCACCTATGTATATGTACATACACACACATGGATTTTTTTATGCTTGTGTTTAAAATGGAAACAAAAAGAATTATTCTATAAAGTGTATATTTTATTAGAAACTGAAAATCTTAAATTATTTTCTGAATTTTAGTTACATATTATTCAGCACACACACACACACACACCACATGCCCCTACATGCCACATCCCCCACCCCTTGTCACATGCCTCCCTATACCACCTGCTCCTCCCATGCCACATGTCCCACACATGCACGTACATATGTAAATATGAAATCCTGGAGTTACTTGTTCGGAGTTATATAGTTGAGTCACTTAGAATGAAGAACTCGAAGTGTGAGATCTGAATTTCAATCATTTATTAAAGCGTAGTTATATGTGTAAGTGTGTGTGTATGCATGTGTATGTATATGTGTGTGTATGTGCGTGTGTGCGTGTGTGTGTGTGTGTGTGCGTGTGTGTGTGTGCATGTGTGTATGTGTGATTTAGCTTTTAATTCATTGTATTTCGAAAGAACAAAAGCCGGTCTGGAGGAACAATGATAATATAATTGTGTATGTGTATAAGTATGTGTGCTATATGTGTGCACGATGTGTGGTGTGTATGAATGAGTGCTTGAGAGATAGAGAGATACAGAGAAAGAGAGACTGAGACAGAGAGACAGAGAGACAGAGAGACAGAGAGACAGAGAGACTGGCAAAGACAGACAGACAGAGACAGTTGCATGAGTTTTGTAATTATAATGCAGTAAGAAACTTAAAATACAGAGATAAACATTTCATTACTTTAGTCTGATTTGAAAATATTTACTGTAATTGTCTGACGAACCAATTGTAAACAAGAACATATTCATTTATGCAAATACTGACATAAAATCATATACAGTTATGCAGATTTAAGTGTTTTGAAAAAGAAACAGGTTTTTTTCCATAATGTTTAACCTACTTATACAAGTAAGAAGTGGTTGTAATAACCTTATTTTCTTGTGAGCAGATCCTTAACTAATCCTGCCCCAAATAACTGCTTGTGTTGTTGTTGATGTTGTTGTTATCACATAGGCCTTACCACCTTGGTTAGCTCCGAACAAATAGATCTGTGATTAAAATGGATCTAGCAATGATGAAACTATATTGCTATTTAACCCTTGGTCAGTCCTAGGCATTCTAACCATGACCATTCCAGATTGTTATTTTTACCCCAGGTTAGTCTTGATTCAATGAACGTTTAATCAAAGATGCTTAGCAATGAGGATTCCACCTTATTTTCAGGCATGGTACACCAAAGATTACTTTATCCAGTATGTCTCCTGTTTTTAAAGATAATAGTGGGTGATATTAAAGATATTTAACTGCTATTTAACTCTTTAACATTAAGATTACTCTATCAAAAGTAATGCTTATTTAATGATATTGTTTTGAATTAATCATGCATTATCTTGTAGCTTTGAAATTTCAATGATATGATTGCTTATTTTAAGAATAACATTGTAAGAAGAGTGTGAGAGGCTGAATCTAACTGGATTATACAAAATGTCCTTTCTTTAATCTTTTCACATTTAGATTATTATTCTGTCAAATGTAATGCTTATCTATTCACAATGTTTTGAATTAAATATGCATTATCTTTTTGGGTTGACATTTCGATGATATGCTTGTTTATTTCTAATATGGCATTGTAGGGTAGGTGTGAGAGGCTGAATCTAGCTGGATTATACAAAATGTCCTTTCTTTAATCTTTTCGCATTTAGATAATCCTGTCCAATGTAATACTTATTTATTCACATTGCTTTGAATTAGCTATGCATTATCTTTTTGGGTTGAGATTTCGATGATGTGCTTGTTTATTTCTAGTGTGGCATTGTAGGGTAGGTGCGAGAGGCTGAATATGGCCAGTCTATACATAAAACAGGTATAACATTTGGGCTGAATATGGCTGGTTTAAAATGCAAAAAGGATTAAGACAGTTGGATTCAATACGGGGGACTTATGGCTGCTTGAACAACCATGAAGAGGCTTGCTGTTGGCTCTCTCTCCAATAGTAGTTGTTTTCTTTTCATCAGCTGCTCTTGAAGGATAAAAGGCAATGGTATTAAATCATTCGTTGTTTGACAGGTAGTTAAATTTACCTATCTCAAAAGAAGAGATACCAGATACATTACCAGACAGATTCTGGTTTTCTGGACTTCTGAGACTTGCACAGCTTAGGCGTATCAAGTTCCACACATGGAATATTCGTTATCCTAAGGTTATTGTAGAAGGCTAAAGGTGTTGCATAGAGAGAGACGAAGCCTGCTTAGAATGAATAAGAACAAGACACAGAACAAAGACCAAGAAAAGACAATACAACACGCCTGACCACCTGTTCTGCTCTATTTAAGCCCTAGCTAAGCTATTAAGTCTCCCTTTTCACAATTATAACAACAAAGAAAGGTAAAAAAAAATCCTATAAATAAATAAATAAATAAATAAATAGATAAATAAACACTAATATCAAGGTAAGAAAACCCTATTAAATGTAAACACTTCATCAGATGTAGAAATTGAAACCGTACTTGAAGATATCTGTATAAGTCATCACTTTGACCCTGCATATATTATTAATAATTACTGAGGCTTCAAAAATTTACAGGAAGAAAACAAAGATGAAAGCTTCGATGAACTCTTAAGGTTTCTTTATGCTTCAGCAACATCATTGCATGCAAAGCAATTATAATGTCTGATGATGGGGGTAAGTGTAGTCGTTGCAGAATTATTGATATTTGAATAATTTATACATGCACACACACACACACACACACACACACACACACACACACACACACACACACAC
>NC_068990.1:39997682-39998876 GCF_001194135.2 Octopus bimaculoides | reverse complement strand
ACACACAAACACACACACACACACACACACAAACACACACACACACATACATACATGTGTGTGTCTCTCTCTCCTTCTCTCTCCTTCTCTCTCCTTCTCTCTCTCTCTCTCCTTCTCTCTCTCTCTCTATATATATATATATATGTGTGTGTGTGTGTGTATATATATATATATATGTGTGTGTGTGTGTGTATGCATGTATATATACTTTTATAATATGTGCATGTGTGTGTGTGTGTGTGTGTGTGTGTGTGTCTGTGTGTGTGTTGAACATTAGGGTCTTCAAGTAAGTCAGTATCAGAAGTTCTCTGTGCTATTGTAATACATCAGTATTACAAAAGCCTCAGAGAGTATATAGTAAATTTGAAGGGGGGTATAACAAGGGAGGATGAAAGCAGCTAAATCAACTACACAGAAGATATGTATGTATGTATGCATGTATGAATGTATGGATATATGTTTATATGTATGTGTGTATGTATGTGTATGCATGCATGTATGTGTGTGTGCATGTGTGTGTATGTATATATGTGGATGTATGTGAGTACATATGTATGTATGCAAGCATTGCTTGATCACCAGACAAGGAAACTGAAGCACTCGCCTGTTCCCCATCTCTAACTATTTGTCATACCCCTTTCAGTGTCTCATGAACTTACCCACTCACCCTTCCCAATCCCCTTCCCTCGTTTTCTCTTGTATTCACTTAGTCGTTACCTTGAAGTCACACTCTGACACCTCATCACCACCATCTTTTCTATCTTTCCAGCTGGGGTAGCCCTATGTATATTTCCTCTACAGCAAAAGCACCTGCTCTTGTCACTCTACCATACTCCAGTTGGCACCATGATTTGACACAATGCCACTCACTCAAAGCTCTTGCTCATTCTAGGTTTTTTTTCTTGTCTTGCTACTTACTAGTGTTGGTGCCACAAAAAATGTACCTAGTACACACACACACAAACACACATGTGCCAATGGCAATTTCTTTTCCATCTCTGGACGTTTCTCTTTCTCCCTTCCAATGAAGAGCTATGCTTGAAATGTCAAACTCTCTCCTTTCACTGAGCATCAAGCTAATACATTTCTTGTGCTCATCCTCATATTCATTTTTTTAAAAATTTTCTTATATGTTTATTTGAGTTGCTTGTTTATTTGAATTATATATATGTACACACACACACACACACACAC
>NC_068990.1:39992332-39997403 GCF_001194135.2 Octopus bimaculoides | reverse complement strand
ACACACACACACACACACACACACACACACACACATGCACAGTGAGATTTGAGTAAAAACATTGTAGAATGTTGAGCAAAGCTCATCCACAGTTATTGACTACCTGATGTTATCATAGAGTAGAAATGTACTATTCCATAGTATCCATGGAGTTTATATAAATAGATAAACAATAGAAAATTGAATTAACAAGAATGCATTGAAACATTTGTAGTGATTTTGAATATTCTATTTTGTTAATTCTATTTTCTGTCATCTATCTATCTATCTATCTATCTATCTATCTATCTATCTATCTATCTATCTGTTTGTCTGTCTGTCTATCTATCTAATATATATATATATATATATACTACCTGTTAGAATTGGTGGCCGTGTCTCCATTCTGCACTGGACCTCTCTGTCAGCCTATCTTTCCTTGGCCTCCTCCAGCCATCCCCTCATTGGTAAGATATTTCATGGGATGACAAATTGAGATGTGACTCACAAACTGGAGTCAGCCCCAGCTGATTGAACTGCTGAAAGCTTAGCCATACTTCAGAGTTTGGATATTCAATGTAACTGGGAAGACATCAGATGCAGATTGAAACATCATTAGACCAGCATCACCTTGCCCGCCTCCATTCCGCTTCACAGTCAAACAGTGGCACATGGCTTCATCTACCAGTACTCTTCTAGATAATGAGTACACTCATACTGGAGTGGCCTAATACCTTGATCTCCACAAGTGTGAGCCACACAAATGCCATTGTGGAGAAGTAGCTTTAGCATGGACCAATTCCCCTGATACACTGCTCTGAAAGACATAATAAGAAGAGGCCTTGACATGGCTGGCTTCATGTCTGACTGAAACCAGTAGGTCTTGACCATAGAGGCAGTAAGGGCCCTTATGGAATAACTCTCTTCCCATTGGAGGGAGGCAAATCCATAGTCTGGCATGCAATGACACTTGCATCAGCTGCAAACCAAGTTATCACAATCTGTAAATAAATCTAGGGGCCTGACCAGCCACTAACAGTGTTGCCTGTCGTCGTTGTGGCCTCGGGTGTTCTTAGACCCCACACTACCAATTTCCTCTGCAAAATTCGGATAACAGTGACCTCTCTGAGAAATAAGTACCATGAGATTGAGTGGTTGCTGCAGCAAGTGTCACTGGCCATTCTCTATGGCGATGCCATCACAGTCATAATTGCAGGGCATGGTTGAGTACACTATTTCTTCTGGGGTGTGTGACCCATTGTCCCTACCTCTATCTTCTGCTGCTTAACCCCACTTTTTTCTTTCCTCTTTTATTCTTATTATTCTCTTTTTCTGTTCCCTTATTTCCTTGTATTTAAATGTTAGAACTTAAAATGTGATCAGTTGGTTTAAAATTAAAAAAAAATTCATATGTGAAAAAAATATAGGCGCAGGAGTAGCTTGCTTACCAAACACATGGTTCCGGGTTCAGTCCCACTGCATGGCACTTTGGGCAAGTGTTTTCTACTATAGCCTTGGGCTGACCAAAGCCTTGTGAGTGGATTTGGTAGACGGAAACTTAAAGAAGCCCATTGTATGTATGTATATGCATATATATATGTGTGTGTGCTTGTGTGTATGTGTTTGTCCCTCCAACATCGCTCGACAACCGATGCCAGTGTGTTTACGTCCCTGTAACTTAGCGGTTCAGCAAAAGAGACCGATAGAATAAATACTAGGCTTACAAAGAACAAGTCCTGGGGTCGATTCGCTCGACTAAAGGCGGTGCTCCAGCATGGTCACAGTCAAATGACTGAAACAAGTAAAAGAATAAATATCAAACTTTTTAGTTCAGGTAGTGACTACAGGTAACCATTTGTACTGTTGAGAGCATGATGGTTTGATACTGTGATGTAGAGGGTCTACAATATATCTCTCTTAAAATTTGAATTCAATATGTTTCTGAGTTTGCTACATTATTATTTGATCTGCTTAATGTCCAGTCTTATAGTAAACAGTTCCGCAACTAAACTGCTCACTGCCCTACCCTCACTTCCCTTTTCTTTCTCTTTCTCTCTATCATTAAACTGAGCACTTGCAGTTCATGAATTAAGTTTTATTTGAACAGCTGTAGGTCTACATAGATGAAACTCTGCATTGCAAACTTAAAATAACAATCAATATAAACACCTCACTACCAAGGTGATCTGCTGCTGTTGCTTGTTGAATTTGTTTAGCCTCATGTTAATGAAACTTTCTGATCAAAGGTATTCTAACTACAGCCATTTCGTCTTTTAGAGATGTCTAGGACAACATTATCCAATGTTTCCCTTTTTAAGTTGATGTGATGTTATCTGAGTGAGATTTGGCTGTTTATCTAGCAGATTAAGCAATCATACAGAGGCTCTAGTGATAGTTTGTAGTCTTTATTGATGGTGATGATACACACACACACACACACACACACACACACACACACACACACACACACACACACACACACACACATGTATAAAATAGACAACAATAATGGGTTATATAGATTTATTTATTATAGGCTTCCAACTGTTTCAGAAATGCATTTATTTTTTTCAATGCATTCATGGTTCAATTTTATCAATCAATCGATTGATCAACTGAAAATATAGGGAACCAACCTTACAATAATATCTGCCTCAGTGCTAAAACAAATCAACTGGTGTATTTTTATCTGTAGAGAGCTTAAGACGTATTTCTCTTGGATTAATATCCCCTATTATCTCATCTTTGTTATATATGTATATACATATATACATCATAGACTCACCTATCATTAGACGACGTATGAGGGTTCACCATTTTCTTACCAAACAACGACACAGATGATTTGTTTATAGGGATCAAATGTTTGTGTACACCTAAGCTCACTCCCCCCATCAAATTGATATTACCTGTACAGGTGCACCGTGTTCCAAATGTCCGATAATAAAATGATTGCAAAGCTACATGAAATGAAGTACTTTGCTCAAAAACACAACACAATGCCTGGTCTGGGAATCGAAACCATGATCTCGCAATCATGAGTGCAACACCTTAACCACAAAGTCATGCACCTTCACACATACACACACACACACACACACACACACACACGCACATACAAAAATATGTATGTGGATGTGTGTGTGTTTCTAGTAAGGCAGCTGAAAGAGAAGTAGATAGCCAAAGATAAACCTCTGTACTTGGCTTTTGTTGACTTGAAGAAAGCCTTTGATAGGGTCCCCTAATCCTTTATCTGGTGATCAATGTGGGAACTAGAGATAGATGAGTGGTTAGTGAGAGCTGTACAAGCCTTGTACAGGTACGCTACCAGTAAGGTGAGGGTTGGCAATTAGTGTAGAAGATGGGCTGCCCTTAGGAGCTCCTCTGTACTGATGACCTTGTTCTTATTGCTGAATCACTACCAGAACAAGAGAAGAAGTTTCAGGTGAGGAAGCATGGTTTAAAATCGAAGGGCTTTAGAGTTAACCTAGCAAAAACCAGAGTCTTAGTAAGTAGAAAGGCAGACAAATCACAAATTCCTTCAGGTAGATGGCCCTGCTTGATCTATAGAAAAGGTGTAAGCAGAAATTCCATAAGATGTACCTGGTGTAAGCTATGGACACATAAGAGGTGCACTAATAAGATGCACAAGTACAATAAACACCGAAAATGTACAGAAAATAGACTCCATCAACTGCCAGGTGGGTAAGCTAGAGATAGTAGATAGCTTCCGTTATTTAGGTGACCGAGTTAGTAGTGGAGGTAGATGCTCCAAGAGCATAGCTGTGCAAATAAGACTAGGCTGGGTAAAGTTCCTACCTCTTCAAAGTAGAGGCCATTGTGCTGCACTGTCTTGAAGCCACCATTCTGCCAGTTCTTTAATCTTATGTTGATACCAGTTCTTGTCCTCTAAGGCAAAGTACTCCTTCACTGAAGTTTCTACTTTCACTTGGTTGATGAAACATTGTAAGTGCAGAATATGAGCCATGGATGGGAACAAGTCATAATTGGAGGGCAGTGAGCTGGCAGAATCATTAGCATGCTGGGCGAAATGCTTAGTGTTATTTCGTCTTCTGTTATGTTCTGAGCTCAATTTTCGTCAAGGTTGACTTTGCCTTTCGTCTTTTCAGGGTCGATTGAATAAATACCAATTACACACTGGGGTCGATGTAATTGACTTAATCCCTTTCTCTGTCCTTGTTTGTCACCTCTATGTTTAGTTCCTTGTGGGCAATAAAGAAATAAGTAATAATTTAAGGGAGGTATTTTTCTGCAATTCTAATGTATGTGATGAAGTTAAACAAGGGTTAGCTTCTAGAACCTGTCACCAAACATGGGAAATTCAGACACAAGATGATGCTCTGTGTCTGGTGGAATTATGAGTTCATTTTAATTTCAGATGGTCAAACCATCAATGCTAACCTGCATTCTGAACAACTGGAGTTGATGCATAATACTTAGTGGCAAAAATATCCGACATCGGTCAACAGGAACCAAGCTCTTGTGCAGCAAGACAATGCAAGAACTCATACGACTTGAATGACCTGGAATAAACTCCATGGACTTGAGGGAATCAAACTGATGCCATACCTAGCATATAGTCCTAACCTAGCTCCCACCAATTATTACTTGTTGCGATTAGGGATAGCAGTAGTAATGTTGATAGTGGTATTGATGGAGGTGGTGGAGGGTGGTGTCAATGATGGACATAATGACAATGTTCATAGAGAATATAGTGTTGGGGTTGGTGGCGATGGTGGTGGTGCTTAAGTTGTGATAAAGTAATAGTTATGGTTGTAGTATGGTAGTGGTAGCAGCGGTGGGGTAGTAGAACAGTATTGGTAGTAGTGTGGTGGTTGGGATAGTAGTTGTGGAAGTGGTAGCCTTTGTGGTTATGATTATGGTGGGGATGATGGTGGGTGTAGTAGTAGTAGAGTGGTAGTTTTAATTGTAGTATGGTGATTGTAGTGTTGACAGTGGGAGTATGGTGGTG
This sequence comes from Octopus bimaculoides, assembly GCF_001194135.2. Classification (NCBI taxonomy): domain Eukaryota; kingdom Metazoa; phylum Mollusca; class Cephalopoda; order Octopoda; family Octopodidae; genus Octopus; species Octopus bimaculoides. Next base: position 39,992,431 of record NC_068990.1, on the reverse strand, counting down.
GTGGTGATATTAATAATAGTAGCAGTGATGCCAGTGGTAATGATAGAGAGATAGGTTTGATTGTGTTAAGGTGGCACTGGTGGTGGTGGTGGTGGTGGT
>NC_068990.1:39990592-39991474 GCF_001194135.2 Octopus bimaculoides | reverse complement strand
TATATATATATATATATATAAAGAGTCTGAGAGAGAGGTAGACAAACAGGCAGATTTACACACACACACACACACACACACACACACACACACACACACACACATGTATATATGTATGTATGTATGTATGTATGTGTGTGTGTGTGTGTGTGTATGTATGTATGTACGTATGTAGTTCTCTTTGCAACTCACTGCCACTCTATCTTTCTTGCTCACACTATTCCCCCACTTTCCCTGCATGATTGTTTTTTTGATTGTGTGTGTGTATGTGTGTGTGTATGGGTGTGTGCATATGTGTGTGCGTGTATATATATATTATTTATGGATATATATATATATTATATATATCATGTATATATATATTATATATATGTACATATGTATATACATACATGTATATATGTATGTATATATATATACATACATACATACATATATATTATATATATATATATTATATGTGTGTACGTATGTGTGTCTATGTATATAAAGGACCCACACTCCCAGTTGAGAACCCATCTACTAAGTAGACTGACCTATTGTTTTAAAACATACCAAACAGCACTGCTTCATCAATTATTTACACAGAATTTGCTTTTTTCTTTCCTATTCATTATAAACACACGCTTACATACAGATCTAGATGAACTCATAGGGTTTGTACACGCACAGTATTTTCATGATGTGTTTATATATTTATATAAATCTATACATATTCAGATTTATGTATAATGTGAATAGTGTGTATATTTATAAATTTTCAGGATGTACATAAATAAATAGGCAGAGTAGAGTATGTATGTGGATGTATATGTAGACACAAGGTTATAGTTGAAGTGTTTATGTGCTTATATATATATATATATATGTATATATATATAT
>NC_068990.1:39987936-39990402 GCF_001194135.2 Octopus bimaculoides | reverse complement strand
TATATATACATATATATGTATATATAGACACTCATACATCATACATATATGCATACATATGTATGTGTAAGATAGACAGATACAAAGATATATTGAAAGCTGAAGTTGTTACCTACAGAAATTAAATAAATCAATCAAGAGACCAAAGAGTGAGTTTTAACATGGTTACTTGCTCTCCTAGAAATAGCAACTAAATCCCCTTTAATCATACTCTGTCATTTTAAATGTAGACGAACACATGGATCAAGTTTGTCTCTAAAATATTACAAGTTATGACTTTGATCATTGGCCTGGTCAATACAATTTGAATTGACCTGGTGCTAAACAATAATAACAGCAAAGATCCACTTTACTCAACATAGGCACGACCAAATGGAATCATTGATTTGCTCAAAGTAGTATCATAACTGCAAATATAACATTCTCTAGAGCTTATCTCAGAGAGGGTCTGTTGTTGCTGTTTTTAACTTGTATCCTCAGGTCAGCACTGACCAAATAGATCTATAACCAAAAGTGATTCATACCACATTGTTGCTTAAACCCAGGTCAGCACTGATCCAGCAGAACTGATATCACTATCAATCCAGTAGAATGATGATAAAAGTATGACAAACTTGACCATACTGTGTTGTCAAACCTTATGAGAATTCTGACTGGATAGATCTATGATCCTTTTCTTTTCTGAAAGTGTATTTACCACATATGATTACGAAAGGGTATTACATATACTGTACCTTACCTTGTATGTGGATAGCACCACAGAAGTGGGCAAGCAACACTGAATAAGACATCCAAAATGTCCTAAAGTCTGGTGTATGACCATTGATCCTGTGGAATTGTTTGGTGATATTCCGTTCTGATATTTTATCATACTACGATATAATATACCATGCTATATTATATTACAGCAAATTAATATTATATTATATATATTATGGGGGTGAAGGCACATGGTTCAATGGTTAGAGCATCGGGCTCACAATCATAAAGTAGTGAGTTTGATTCCTGGTCTGGGCAGTGCATTGTATTCTTGAGCAAGACACTTTATTTCAATGTTGCTCCAGTTCACTGAGCTGTAGAAATGGGTGTGACATTGCTGATGCCAAGCTGTATCAACCTTCACCTTTCCCATAGATGACAATGGTGGCAGGGAGTGGGGAGGTTGTCATGCATTGGGGACTGCTGGTCTTCCATAAAAAAAAAATTGTTTGGACTTGTGCCTCGGAGGGTAACTTTCTAGGTGCAATCCTATGGTCATTCATGGCCAAAGGGGATCCTTACCTTTTTATATATTATGATATATGTATTACTTTATATTATGTATTTGATTGTTAAATCTGCATAAATTGATGGTAGGTAAAATTGGAGAGACACAATACATAATGCTTTCTGGAGTTCTTAAGTTACAATCTACCTGTCAACATCTATTCATCCTTCCAAAATAAATACAGATCTAGTATTTAACAGATTACACTACCTTGTAGAAATTTGAAGGATAAGGGCTAGGAAAACTTAGAATAGCGTTATTACTTTAATACTGACATGTTGCCTAAGACTGGGTCTTTGAAAAAGAATGTACATGATACGTAATCTGAAAATCTATTCTCAGGTCTTCTATATCTTCTGTTTATTCATTCCGGGTATTCCTGTGTATGTTAATCTATTCCTAGGCAAGCTCAGTTGTTTGGTAATCCATTTCCAGATGATCTGTTCCCAGCTCTGCTATATTGTATGCTAATCCATTCTCACGTTTGTTACTTTCTATGTTGATATATTGCCAAGTTTACATTTTACTTCAGCTAGGTTGTCATAAGAGGACTAGAAATTTATTTTCTTTTGTTTTTAAAGCCAGAAACTGAAAGATATTTGAAAAACATTTGCCAATGCAGTCAAAAAGATATATATATATTTACACACACACACACACACACACACACACACACACTTATGTATGTATGAATATATATATATATCTGTTTGATTGCAATGGTTAATGTCTTTCAAATAACTTTCAGCTTCTGGCTTTAAAAACAAATGTATATAAATATATCTTCGATCACATTGTTTAGAAATGTTGTAACTTGCGGTGCTGTCTCTGAATTCAATACAAAATTTACAGTGGTAAACTTAAAAGTTTATATATATATATATATATAAGGGCATAACTATACAAGAATGCCTCACGTTAACTACAGTAATAAACACATTTTTACTGAATGATCACAACATCGTCGATCTATAGTTCAGTCTGTTTTTAAAAGGCTAGCTTCTTTGAAAGCTGCATTTCCTCGCATTCAGTAAAAATGTGTTTATTACGGTAGTTAACGTGAGGCATTCATGTATAGTTATGCCCTTATATATATATAAATTGATAAACATGATTTAGGGAAAAACGATAGATTCTTCCCTATGAATTTTTTTTCACAATAACTACTTGATAAATTCTTATATCCTATTATTGTATAA
>NC_068990.1:39985782-39987828 GCF_001194135.2 Octopus bimaculoides | reverse complement strand
TATATATATATATATATATATATATGTATATATGTATAACTTACTGTTAATAAAAACCAGGGTGTGTTGCATTCTGTTACTTAATAAGTGAAAAATGTATGGTAAAAGACGTATAATGACTGCATACACAAATGGAAAAATGTATATTGAGTGCACAGACGGATGGAAAACAGACAGAGAAAGTCCCTAATTCTTCATCAGTTATCAACTAGATGGTATTAATCAGTTTTGCACCATTATTAATATTGGACTGAGAACAAACAATACATAGATAACAAGAGATACAGAAGTAGACACATGAAACCAAATAAATGTAATTCAAGACGATGGATGAAGGACAAATATGAAATAAATAAGAAACGAACATTAATGGTGTAAAACTGAGTAATACCATCTGGTTGATAACTGATGAAGAATTAGGGGCCTTCTGTGTCTATTTTCCATCTGTTTGTACATTCATTATATGTTTTTTACTTTTTGTTTGTGCATTTATTATACTTTTTTTCACTTATTAAGTAATGGAACACAATGCACTTAGGTTTTTATTAAAAGTAAGTTTTTTATATATTTGTGTGACTTTTGCATCAAATCTGTCCTACGTATGCATACATACATATATGTATATATGATGGTCTTCTTTCAGTTTCTGTCTGCTAAATCCACTCACAAGGCTTTGGTCACCCTGGGGCTATAGTAGAAGACATTTGCCCAAGGTGCCATGCTGTGGGACTGAACCTGAAACCATATGGGTGGGAAGCAAGCTTTTTTACCACACTGCTATATATATACATATATAATCCAAGAGAGTTAGGGGTTGAGGATTCAACCCACTAAGGGATAATATATATCCAATATACTGCTGGGAGGGTACCCAATTATTGTTACACTATTGTTATAGCAAGTGCAATAAGTGGGTGTGGGTAAAAGGTTTTTTTTAACCTTAAATTTATATAGCAATAAGAATATTCCCCTCCATTTTCTTATTGCTATATATATCTACATATATAATAATAATAATTGATTAGTCTTTATTTTGTACAGCAATCATTTTGACTCATACTGCTACTGTCCCTTATGGGTGGAATTCCGTGCATTATGTTGTGTTGCATCCATGTTCAGTTAGGGATCCCTAACTTGCTGGGCAAATAACAGTGTGACTGCCAAAACTTAAGATCTTTAGCAAGACACAACTTTATGTATGGATGAATCTGATGTGATCCAGACTGAAAATGGATGCAACACAAACATGATGCACAAAATCCCACCCACAAGGAACAGTAGTAGGACGGGTCGAAATGATTGTCGTACAAAATAAAGACTAATACCAAATCCATCTTCTGTTTACTTAATCAATCAATTATCATTACCTCAACTGATGCTGCGGAATTCCTGAAGTAGATCCAACAGAAATATACTCCGACTGTGGATGACACCAGGTAGCCCAGACCGTACCAGCACATTAACACACTAATCGACATATTCCCACTAGTACAAAATATTACACACACACATAATGTGTGTATGTCTGTAGTATGTATGTGAGAATGTAAGGTCATACACATATGTTCATATGCCATACCAATACTGATATACACATGTATTTACAACTGTTTGCATTTTGCTAAATTTCTCATTTTCATTTGCTTATTTTTAAGAGTTGGTTGTAGAAGGGAGAACATTTCATATAACATTATAAAAATTGTTTGTGTGTGTGTTAGTGTCTCCTTATCTTCATATCGCATCATAGTGGTAAACAAGTGTCACTGTCGTATAAGCGTTGTTGTTCATTTCCAGTCTTCCATGGAAACATGTCTGGATATGGGGAAACATTCCTTACTTGAGGGTAGTACACAGGAGAGGCATTCTGCTTTAATAAATTTCATCTGACCCATTCAAGTATGGAAAAGTGGGCATTAAGACAACAGCAAAGATGATGGCGATGATGATGATGCTGTTGATGATATACATATATTTAACACGAACATATTTAGAAATGCATACACATATCTATGCATGTATATGTATATATGTATATATATATATATA
>NC_068990.1:39982628-39985067 GCF_001194135.2 Octopus bimaculoides | reverse complement strand
TTGTCTGTAAAAAAGTCAATTATTTTGTGCTTTATGTTCCCATTTCTTTTTGACATCCTGTACCTGGATATGCATCTATATATACATGTAGATGTAGGTATGTACATATATGTATGTATACATATATATACTCATATAACATTTGTATTATATATATATATATATATATATGTATTTGGGAATAGAAATTTCCCTTATGAATTTTTTTACACACTGGCTTCTTGATAAAATTCTTGTAAAAGAGTTTTATCCCTTTTTGAATTTATATATATATGTAGATAGATAGATAGATAGATAGATAGATAGATATAGATTGATATAAATATACAGATATGTACACACACATATATATATATACATCAGTTGACTACTGTTGATGGGTTCATCTAGTCTGCATCAGTTGTGTGTGTGCTTTCTGTTTTCCATAAAATTCCATTGTCATCCCCTGTGGCACATTTTTGGTATATACATATATCACACACACACACACACACACACACACACACACACACACACACACACATACATACCACATATATAAGTCTTTTTTATCTATCATCTATCTATGCACACACACACACACACACACACATATATATTTAATATATATTCTTTGAAGACCAATCTAGAAAAACAGGTTTTTACATTGGTCATTCACACACCTCTACTATGAGTTATTATTTTAGAAGATTTAATATTTGTTTATTTCACTCCCTTTTAATACTTCTCTCATTTCTTTGTCTCTCTCTCTCTCTCTCACTCTCTCTCTCTCTCTCTTTCTCTCTTTGTTTTTCCCATAACAGCATTCTCTCTTCCTCCACCTCTCTTACTCGTTGAATCTTCAACTCACCCTTTGTCTTCTATGTCTGTTTTCTATTTGTCTCTGTTCTATCTCTCCCTCTCTCCTTTCTCTCCCCATCTATCTATCTATCTATCTATCTATCTATCTATCTATCTATCCATTTATCTTCTCAGTTTCTTTTCCTCTTCAATTATTCAACAAGCCATCTCTTAAAATTACACCTTCATCTCTTCATCACTCTCATTTCTCTACCTTCTCCTCTCTCCACTCATTCCTCGACCAACATCTCTTCCCGTCACCAACTCCTTTCTCACACCAAACCAGATATTTCAATCTATATTTTAGATATCTTTCACAAGTATTAAACTCTTTTGTCTTCTGTTATGATAAAATTGCCAACATCACCATCATCATCATCATCATCACCACCACCACCATCACCACCACCACCACATTCATCATCATCATCATCATCTTCATCAACAACAGCAGCAGCAGCAACAACAGCAGCAACAACAAGAACAAGAACGACGACGACAACAACAACAACAAAAACAACAACATCATTATCCGACTATAACCAAATGAACACTACCATCACTATCAGCAATATCAGCAATACCACTAGCACTACCATTCACTGTTACCTCTACCAACACCATCATCAACAACAATGCCACCAACACCACCATTTACCATTAAGACCAATAACATTAACCTTACCCTAGCACCATCACCATAACTGCCACCATGGACAAGCCATCACCACCACCATCTTCACCACTCCCGATGGCACTGCTGCTATCACCACCACCACCACCACCAGAAGAGAAGAAGGGATGCTGCAAGGGCTCATATCGCTATAAGGATCAATTAATGATCAATAAAGCCATAACTGAAGACAGCCACAGAAAGAAGAAAGGCCTCAGCATGGCCTGGATTGACTACCGAAAGGCTTTTGATAGTGTTCCCCACATGTAGATCCTTGAAACACTAGCCATAAACAAGGTAGCACCAATAATTATATAATACATAAGACACTCTATGAATAAAGGGCAGACAGTGCTACAGCTCCAAACAGAAGAGGGACTCGTGAAAACCAAAGCCATCCCCATTAGAAGAGGAATATTCCAGGGAGACACGCTCTCTCCACCCTTTTTCTGCTTGGCACTGACACCTTTATCTGACATGCTAAATAGAACTGGATGGGGATACAAATGTTACTGCAAAACAATCAACCACCTTTTATATATGGATGACCTAAAACTATACGTTACAAATGATAAACAGCTGAAAACACTACTACAGACAGTACATGGATTTACCAAAGAAATAGATATGAAATTTGGATTAGAAAAATGTGCCAAAGCAACCCTGAAAAGAGGAAAACTAGTTAAGAGTAACGACATCACACTATATAAAGCCAATGAAATAAGAGAATTAGACCAAAGTCAGACATACAAATATTTAGGAATCAATGAACTAGATAGGATACAACACACACAAATGAAAGAGAAAATAAAGAAAGAATACTATAGACGAGTTAGATCAATACTGAAAACAGAGCTGAATGCTAAAAACAAGATAATAGGTATTAACACTTTAGCAGTCCCAGTTATAAGTTACAGCAACAATAT
>NC_068990.1:39979760-39982538 GCF_001194135.2 Octopus bimaculoides | reverse complement strand
ATTATAAAATAACCACCATAGGACTGCAAAAATACCTACTTCAGAAGCAAGGAAAACTAATACAAATAGCCACAAAACACAAGCAAAACAAAAAACTGTTTTCAGTAATTAAGGAAGCTGACAAATACAAACAAGAAATCATACTACCTAACAAATATGAAGAAGAAGAAGAAACAATAAAAGCTATAGAATAAATGAAATCCAAACTAAAACTAGAACAGCAACGGACCATGATAAAATCATGGCAAGAAAAGCCCCTTCATGGCAAATACTGGACTAAACTAAATGCAAAAGAAATAGACAGAGAAAAATCCCAGCAATGGCTGAGAAGCTCAGGACTCAAAGCAGAGACTGAAGGATTTTTAATTGCTGCACAAAACCTACTACAATGACCTCTGCTCTTCTGAGTTGGCAGGGTATTTTTGCTGTCTCCACTTGGGCACAACCAACACACTTGTTTCTCTCATTACCCTTATTGAGTCCATCCTAAGAAAGTCCACACTCACCACTTCACCCTGGTCTTTCTCTTCTGTACATCAGCTCTCTGCAATTCCTGCCCTACAACATTAGTCACTACAATGTTACTGATCTGAGAGAGCTTATGAAGGCCATGTGTACAACTTCCTCAAAAAAAAAGATCAAAGAAAATAATCCAGTCCCCACCTCCACCACCACCACCACCACCACCACCACCAAGGCTTACTTTTTACACAAGCAGAAATTGTATTTTAAATACTTCAAATATGAGAACACTTGTTGTTACTTGGACATCCTATTTTTTATGATGTTTTAATTCCATTGTTCTTGATATACTTTTGTTTGTATCAACATTTATTTTTACATTATTTTCCCAGTTTTGAAATTCTAGTTTTGCCCGAAATGGGAAAAAAGACACAAAAACTTCACAAAAGATCACGGAAGTATTATCTAATTCATAAAAGATTTAACCAGCAGGTAACTAAATAAAACTTCTAGAAGTTATCAATAGTGACAATTATTTCAATCAAAATAACACTCCATAAGCATTAGTGCAAAGGAAATAATATATATTAACATATACATTATTTACAGAGTGCAAGAAGTGTTTCCAGATATATTTTGTAATTTCATAAAACAATTTTAATCTAGTAAAAACCAAATGTATTTTAATAGCAAATTTGTGCACATGTTCTCTATAAGCTTTCTTTTAAGGTTATTTTATGAAGCCACCCTCCTTCAACTTTGATGTTAACTACTTTAATGTGAAACTGGAATCATTGACATGTGAGTAATAAATAACCTTCAGTTATTTTGAACATCACCTGGATAATGGCCCTCAATGAAGCTATGTCCTTAAACCCATTAGCATTCAAACCAGCCACATCCGACCCAAATATTGTCCCTATTTTATGCTCAAACCAGCTAGATTTGGCCTCTAACACCTACCCTATAACATCATTCTAAAACTGTACAATCACATCATTGAAATCTCCAAGCTACAAGCTAATGCATGATTAATTCAAAACAATGTGTATAAATAAGAAATACATCTGACAGAATAATTTGAATGTTAAAGGGTCAAGGGGAAACTTAAGTGGTGATAAATTACTCCTTTTGTTGGAATTATATTTTCATTTAGGTAATCTCTAAAACATATTCATGGGCCAGTATTCTAATTATAAAATGGCTGAAATTAGCACTGATGTAACTCAGATAGGAGGTTAGAAAATTTTAACCCTAAAATTTACACTTGTAGTGTGACTTAAAAATATAAGTTACTTCCTTCTGAAAGAACAATGTTCTGTCAGTAAACTAGTGAGATTTTAAGTCCTGAATAATAGCCCTTAACTTGTGACACTTCTACAAGTCTTATGTTGGGTACACATAACATAGATTAACCAATGAAATGAATGTGTCATTGCACCATCTTGGAATTTTAAAAATAATGATGGAAATGATGATGACTCTGAGTTACGTTCTATTTTTTAGAGTAACTCCAGATCAGATATGATTATGCAGATCTATGATCATAGATATCCCAGCTGTGATCATAGTCTTACTTTTCAGTTATATTATATTTAGAACTATATTATCCAATATGACCTTGCCTTTTTTTTTTAAGACAGCGAAATGAGATTTGAAATAAATGTAACCCCCACACACATCATGTCCAACACACCACTACCTGTATACAAGTTCACAGTAACTCTTAGTACTATGTCACAATGATTGATCCATACACACTCACAAACATACACACATACATGTAGACAATACATACAGACACAAATATACATAATGCACACACAGTTTCACACATATGCATCCTATATATAATCATATACATATCTGCATCTGGATAAGTTTCTATTATTGAACTGGAAAGCACCACCTTCTCTGGATTAAGCATGTAGTCTCATAAGCTTTAATTATTTCTCATAGTATTAACTACACTTGCCATATTAATTCTAACAGGCTAAAGAGATACATTCCTTTTCTACCTTCTCTCCATGCTTCTTCTTTTTTATTTACTTTTATTCTCCTCATTCTTTTTTACTTTTTCTCTGAGAACAGCTATGCTGTATTTTGAACGCAAATGACTGCCTGAAAATACACAGGACACTATATAAGCTTATCCGACCATTGTATTATCAGGGACATGAAGCCTATTGTAGATCGTACTTAAATCCTGTGTATATTAAAAGGTGTTTTTCTCTGACTGTAATACATATTAATTTTCCTACCAATAATAAAATATTACATTATATACATACATATATATATATATATATATATATA